>NC_047110.1:53079984-53337484 GCF_902500255.1 Thalassophryne amazonica
CTGTGGCATTGTGCTGTGTGATAAAACTGCACCTTTCAGAGTGGCCTTTTATTGTGGGCAGTCTAAGGCACACCTGTGCACTAATCATGGTGTCTAATCAGCATCTTGATATGGCACACCTGTGAGGTGGGATGGATTATCTCAGCAAAGGAGAAGTGCTCACTATCACAGATTTAGACTGGTTTGTGAACAATATTTGAGGGAAATGGTGATATTGTGTATGTGGAAAAAGTTTTAGATCTTTGAGTTCATCTCATACAAAATGGGAGCAAAACCAAAAGTGTTGCGTTTATATTTTTGTTGAGTGTATAAGACATCAGCATGACAAAAAACAAATTGCAATTGTTTTGATTAAAATGATTGGCATTTGGCTTATGTCTAAAACAGGTTAACCTGGGCAGCGCCGCTTACCCCAGCTAGTGTGTGTGTGTATATATGTATATATATATATATTAGTCTTTGGCATGAATGCCAGGTGTCATGTTTGGAGGAAACCAGGCACCATCCCTACAGTGAAGCATGGTGGTGGCAGCATCATGCTGTGGGGATGTTTTTCAGCGGCAGGAACTGAGAGACTAGCTTGAGAGGTGCTGCAAAGAGGAATGGACAAACCTCTCAAAAATAGGTGCGCTAAGCTTGTGGCATCATATTCAAAAAGACCTGAGGCTGTAATTGCTACCAAAGATGCATCAACAAAGTATTGAGAAAAGGGTGTGAATACTTATGTACATGTGATTTCTTCTTAAGTTTTAATTTTTTAATAAATTAAAAAAATATAAATAAAAAATCATGTTGTCATTATGCTCCATAATTTACTCCACATTAGAATAAAGCTGTAATAGTGTGGCTGTTAAGCATAAGAATTGTATACAAAATGAAATAAGCATGAAACTTTCACGATTTGCTCTTGATGACATAAGCTTTGATTTAAGATAGGGAGGAATTGGCAGTTTGACCCCTGGGGTCAGCTAGAGGTCATTCACCTGTAGGATATGAAATTTCTATGTATCAAATTAGAAATTGATGTGTTTTTGGATCCAAATGTGATGGAAATATAAACTAAATGTGTATTTCCATGTTTCTGAGCATGGGAAACCCATTTCTGATGAGTCCAATTGCCACAGAGGTAAAAAACGGTCACTCTTAGGGGTCAAAGGTCAAGGTCGCTTGAAAAGATCCCACATTTTGGTCAATCTAAATGTATAATGTACACCTTCTTTGTATTTTAGCAAACACTGCCAAGTTATGCATGAAAATTCTGAACTAAGAAAACAGTGAAATTGAGATCACAAATCATCATGACCAGCTGTCAACTGTCCAGAATGGCTTTGTTAAGCATGTTTGTAGTCTGACACAATTCACTGATGTAATGGGAAACCCATTTCTGGAGACAAGGCAAGATCTACTTGTCTCCAGAAATGGAGAGTTATAGTAGATCCCTCTGTAGCCAACACTGTCAGAATAGCTGAAGCCTTGGGCAAGGAGCAGTATGAGAAATTCATGGAAGAGCGCCTGATTAAATGTACAATGCCCATTACAGACAGTTCCAAAGAAAAAGCTGCCTTTATTTAGGTGTCCTCCTGTGAAGACACAGTCTCAGGTCAAGGCACAACTTTCTGCACTGAAGAGCGACTGTAACCTGTTTTCTCGTCTGTACATAGCATGTCAAACAAGGGAGGTGATCTTGATCAGTTTTTTAGCTATGCGAACCAGCCAGCACCACCATCTTTATCACAAGGAGGTATATTAAGAAAGAGAACAATATCAGATCTTGTTCACTGTATTCTATGGATTCTAGCTTGTCAGAAATCACTGTTGATTAGGCTGAAGCTGTATTAATTGATGGTGCTACAGCTGCGCATATGCTCAAGCCAGCCACTGCTAAAACCTTTCAGGACTATGCTGACAGTGTTTTTATACCATACATAGTATCACAGTTGACAGGCACAAGACACATTGACATTATTTACGATGTGTACCAAACAAATAGCCTAAAAGCCATGACAAGACAGAGGAGAGGAAATGGAACTCTGAGAAGAGTGGAACCAGGCACTCTGATGCCAAAGAACTGGAATGATTTCTTGTCCGTGGAGGAAAACAAAGCTGAGCTATTTCAATTTCTCTCTATTCAAGTGGTTAATACACCATTACATCTTGACAAAGAAGTGTATGCCACAAACAGTAATACTGTCCTCTGTTCTCCTGGGGGTTGTGACGTGAGTCTCCTGTGCCCATGCACTCATGAGGCAGCTGATACGCGTCTCTTTCTTCATGCGGCGGATGCAGCCAACAAGGGAACCAAGAAAGTGATGTTGTGAACGGTTGCTTCTGACGTGGTCACCTTGGCAGTGGATGTCTTCAAGAAAGTCCGTCTGGAGCAAATGTGGATTGCCTTTGGAGTTGATAGCAGTTTCTATTATATAGCCATTCACAAGGTGGTTGCTGCACTGGGACCTTCCACTGGTTTGCACTGCTAGCATTTCATTCTTTTACTGGCTGTGATACAACTTCTTCATTCTGTGGTCATGGTAAAAAGACTGCCTGGGATACATGGCATGTATATCCAGAGGTTACAGAGGCTTTCCATGAAATGTTGCAGATACTTCAAGAGTTAAGTGATCTTTCCTTGTCTCAGCTTGTACGTCTTGTTGTACTGATTTATCACAGAAAGAGTGCATGCTCAGAAGTCAATGAGGCAAGAAAGCATCTTTTCACCCAGAGGTCAAGATCACTGGAAAACATTCCCGCTACACAAGATGCATTGAGACAACACATCAAAAGAGCAATGTACCAAGCTAACATATGGAACCTTGCCTTGGTTCCTCAACCACATTTGCCAAGTTCTTCAGACTGGGGATGGTTTGACACCGATGTTGGTTGGCAGCCACTTTAGACAACCCTCCCTGAGGCATCACAGGCTTGCTATGAACTTGCGCACTGTGCTTGCAAAAAGGGCTGTGTTGGGCACTGTAAATGTAAAAAGGTAGCATTAAAATTCACAGCACTGTGCACATGTTCTGGTGACTGCAGTGACTAAAACATTGTTCTACTAGTTCACCCTTATGACTGTTTGACGGGATGTAAGCACGCATGTTTGACTTGGTTGCTGGCCTTGTTCCTGGAATGATTGAAGCGGAGATCATAAAGAACGGTGTCCACTTCTACCCCCTATGGTTATAAGAGTACAGCCACTAGCGGAATGGAGGAGTCGGGGGAGGGGAGGGATAATTTGCGGCACCAGGGTGCATGACGTGGGGATGAGCTGGCGGGTTTATATCTCCTGGAAGATGGGAGCCGGGTGAGTTGATGGCTGTCAATCATCCTATGGGCTCCTCCCGAACTATGTTTAGAAACAACATTTATGATGACACATGTTGTGGACACACCAAGTTGTAAACCCTTCTTATGAGTTCAAGTCTGTTGTTTCTGACATGTTGAGGTTAGACCTACATCTTTGTACATTTTTTTTTTGTATCCATGTTAATAGGTCTGTTCTTTTGCCTGGTTCATATTTACATGTAATTGTTTGATAAAACACAAAGGAGCTGTACATTTTATATTTAGATTGACCAAAATGTGGGATCTTTTCAAGCAACCTTGACCTTTTACCCCTGAGAATGACTGTTATTGACCTCTGGGGGTATTGGACATATCAGAAATGAGTTTTCCATACTCAGAAACATGGAAATATACATTTAGTTTACATTTCTATCACATTTAGATCCTAAGACATCAATTTCTAATTTAATACGTAGACATTTCATATCCTACAGGTCAATGACCTTTAGCTGACGCCAGGGGTCAAACTGGAAATGCCTCCACATCTTAAATCTAAGCTTATGTCATCAAGAGCAAACCCTGAAAGTTTCATGCTTCTTTCATTGTGTGCACAATTCTTATGATAATCAGAGCTTAACAGCCCCACTATAACATAACAAAAGGTGGAAAAAGTGAAGCGCTGTGAGTAGTTTCCGGATGCACTGTAAATATAAAAATGTTTAGTCATTTAAGATCTTGTAGGGCTTCAAACTCTAGACAGAGAAGCAGCTGCTGGCCAACCAACCAGACATAATGGTAGCTGACAAGGAAAAGAAGACTGCAGTTGTGATCAATGTGGCCACCTGACAGCAACATCAGAAAGGAGGAGTACAAGGCATTCAAGAAGTACATATCAAGTGCTGCTGGAATAGCTGGAGATGTGGAAGGTAAAGTTCAAAATGTTCCAGTGACAAGAAGAGCATTCTGAAGTGTAACCCCCAAACTCGAAAAGTGGCTCCAGCCGATTTCAGTCACAACTTCAGAGGTCTCTGTGCAGAACAGTGCAGTCCTACGAACAGCTAAGATACTGCACAGAACCCTCAAACTCCCAGCCCTCTGGTGTAAGACCTGAGCTTGAGGAACACACACACATTATAATATATATATATATATATATACACACACATTTTCATACATACACACGCACACACACACAGATAACCTGTACACAGTGAATATTAATGTATTTGACTCTACTGCTACTGCTAGTTATAGCAAAAACTTGATGCCCCAGGCTGAAAACACCTTTATGTTACTGAACACTAAAAATGCATCAACCATGAGTGTAGAAGTCTGAAGCCTAAATGGCATAGCCCTAAATTAATTCACAAAAATAAGCATAATCCAAAATTCCTGTCTGACACTGGCCAAACTTATTTAAGTACAACGTCTGCAAGCTTTTCAAAATATACAGCTCAAACTTTCTTGGATAACTTTTTTTTTTTTAAAAGTACAGGACTTGATTGCATTTTTGAGGCAGGAGCTAAAAAAAAAAAAAAAGTACTGTATTTTCTTAATATTTAAAATAGGGGTCGAGAAATCCACTGGTCTGAGGACATGGATTACGAACTTTTGTTCTACGTCTAGTTGATTTTTCCCCAAGCACAAAATGTGACTGAGGAGGAGAAAAAAACAAAATGACTTCATCACACTAAAACGAACTGCAGTCAGAATACAAATACAAGCTGCAAATTTATGTTATTTTCATTTACGTATTAGGCTGCAACTACATGTTTTATTTATTTCAAAGTAAGTTACCTCTTATTGTATTGAGGAGTAATGGGGAGTCAAATCAGCCTGCTTCTGTTCAACTTATGTCAAAGTTTTCCTGCACATGCCCGTGTTAACACTTTTCTTTTGTAGCAATTCTGTAATTTCAGAAATGCAACAGAAACAACTACAAATCAGAAAAAGTTTGGACTATATGTAAAATCAAGATAAGAAGCCAAAATTTCTTCCAGAGTTGTGTCTTGGTGGCTTCCCTCACTCGTCTCCTTCCAGCATGGACATTTATTTTTTGTGAACTGCATACCTGACACAGATTTACCATGAAGTACCACACTGTTTGTATTTCTGAATGATCGATATAAATGAAGTCTAAGAAATATTCAGTGACTTGGAAATGTGCATGTATTCATCCCCTGACATTTCTCAAGAAAACTGGCTGTAAGAGTGATTAATTCTTACATTTAGAATAAACGGCCCTGTCCCAGCTTTTTTCTTAGAAAATGCTGCAGGCCTTAAATGTAGGAATGGATGTATATTAACAAATAAAATAAAGCTGACCACATAAAACATGAAATGTGTTGGTTTCATACAGTCTGCAGTAAACAGAAGTCAAAGTAAATGTCAGGATCATTATGGGTCCACCATCACCACATATTTCATATCATCCAAACTTTTCTGAGTTGGAGTTGTAAAAACAAAAGAAAACAAAAAGAACAATTAACAAAAATATAGTTTAACTGCATATACAAAAAAAATACATATATATAAGCTGTGTTTTCTTTATTCATTCATTTGCAGGGGTGGTGGCCAAGTGGTTAATGCACTTGGTTTCAATTCGTAAGGTTCTGGGTTCAAATCCCACCCCTGCCACATTTCTCCATGTAATGTGGAGTTGCGTCAGGAAGGGTAAAACCTGTGCCAATTCAACATGCAGATCCACCTTGGATTTGCTGTGGCGACCCCGAGTGCAAACAAGGGAGCAGCCGAAGGGACTTACTATGTTTTGTGGGTCGAGAAGAATTTTATTTGTGCAAGATGAGACAAAAATGGCTCTTTTGACAGTAAAGGTTGCAGACCCCTGACCCATTCATAAAATTTTGACCATACTAGTCTGAGAAGCAATAGGTATAATTGTTGCCCAAAAAATCAGAGATATTATAAAGCTCACACAGCAAGAACAGACAAGTGGAAAGGCTATGTTTGGGCTGCATCAGACAAGCACAAGGTCAGAATTACAGAAAAGCGAAGTAGAAAGTGCAAAGTACCTTCAGATAAAAGCAGATCATGCAAGAAAATGTTTATAACTTTAATTACATTCAATACAAAATGAAAACGTTCTATCATGCTATAGACTTACAATTGCAATATTGATTCAATTTCAATTTATTTCATTTATATAACACCAAGTCACAACTAAGTTGCTTCAAGGCGCTTCACATAAGTAAGGTCTAACTTTACCGAACCCTAGAGCAAGCACACCGGCGACAGTGGTAAGGAAAAACTCCCCCTGACGTTTTGAGGAAGAAACCTCAAGCAGAGCAGACTCAAAGGGGCGACCCTCTGCTTGGGCCATACTACAGACACAACTGACAAAATGAATATACAAGAAATGTTGGGCTTCCATGCTGGTGCACAGGGCAGGAGGCTTGCAGAAGAAGACACCACCCCATCTCTGGATGGGGCCGCACCTCAAACAGAGTGAAATAAAACAGAATCAAGCATCAGAAAAACAACAGCAAGTCCCTTTGGCTGCTCCCTTTTGTACTCGGGGTCGCCACAGCAAATCCAAGGTGCATCTGCATGTTGAATTGGCACAGATTTTAGGCCGGATGACCTTCCTGACGCAACTCCACATTATATGGAGAAATGTGGTAGGGGTGGGATTCGAACCGGGAACCTTTCGCACTGAAAGCAAATGCATTAACCACTTGGCCACCACCCCTACGGAGAAAAACAACAAATACAGTATAATTTATCAGCATTAAGCAACAAGAAAAACAAAGGAAATACTAAGGTGACCATCGGCTACTAGTCCTAAGCTTCACTAAAAAACCCAGACTTTAGATAAAGTTGAGGCTGCAGCCCACTCCATTTCCTAATATAAGTAGTTTAAAAGGGTCAAAAAATATAGTACCATACTATGCCGGTATGCTAGCCATACAAAAAGGAAAATAAGTGCATATTAAGTCTGGACTTGAAAGTCTCGACAGAATCTGACTGTTTTATTGATGCAGGGAGATCATTCCACAGAACAGGGGCATGATAAGAGAAAGCTCTATGACCCGCGGACTTCTTATTCACCCTAGGGACACAAAGTAGTCCTGCGCCCTGAGAACGCAGAGCCGGGCCAGTACGTAGGGTTTAAGCAGGTCAGCTAAATAGGGAGGTGAGAGTCCATGAATAATTTTATAGGTTAGTAACAGAACCTTAAAATCTGAACTCACAGGGACAGGAAGCCAGTGAAGAGACGCCAAAATGGGTGTAATGTGGTCAAACAATCTGCTCGATTGAACACGTGCATGATGTGATGATTAATGCTGCACTGGGGCTCGTCGTCGGAGGCTCTGAGCCACTACCCAGGAACAGGAAGACCATTAACAAAATTGGTGCTATTGGTCCTGACCAGTAGGCTGAAAAAACACTTCTCTAACCCTGATTTATGTCTGGCACTGATTTGTCACTGAATATTTTGTTCAAACAGCACCTCACCTTTAATTTGACAAGGCTATTGAGATTTAAACACTATGTACAGTACCAGTCAAAAGTTTGGACACACTTGGGAAAGTGTGTCCAAACCATTAGAACCGAGGTGATGGTCTAGTGGTTAAGGTGTTGGGCTTGAGTCCAGAAGATCATGGGTTCAAATCCCCACCTGAATGGAAAATCACTAAGGGTCTTTGGGCAAAGCCTTTAATCCCCTATTGCTCCCGGTGTGTAGTGAATGCCTTGTATGGCAGCACCCTGACAACGGGCATAATTTGAGCATCTGATGCAGATGGAAAAGCGCTATATAAATGCAGTCCATTTACCATTTACATCAACATGTGGTTTTAGGCCATAAATAAACGACAACACTCCAAGAGTGCTCTTGCACAGTCTTTTAAAAAAATGATGTTTTATTATGCTAAAATGATCAAACTTGTGCTGTTTCCTAAGAGTTTTCAATATTTACTGAACATTTAAAAAAATTTATTTTTCATTTTATTGTTTCATGTTCTGTTCTGTATTGAGCTATTAAGAATGTTTAATGTCATGAGTCCATACACTCTGACACAGTAGGAGACAGTGGTGGGCACACTTCCGATAATCTGATAACCAATAATTATCCAAGATAAAGTTTTCATTATCGGATTATCTTTTCAGATAACTATGAAAACCATTATTGGACTAATTATATACCAATACATTTTTGTCCGATAACTTTTAGACCGTTAACGTGGTAAACAAAGATGAACAGATGTGTAGTTCTACCCTCTACAAACAGAGGAGAGCTGGTTCTAGAAGAAACAGCTCTATCCTCTGCAGTCAAAGGAGAACTGGTCACAAAAAATAAAACATTTCTTTTAACCCCATACTGATATGCAGCCAATCAAGTCATCTAGAGGCATACATTTTTAGCTTATGGTTCAAATTTTAACCAAACTTATTTTGGACAAGTTATGTAAATTAACATCACTTCTGAAGTTTTATAAAGTGAAAATATCAGATATATGTTTTAGTTTTAAAGTAATGCCCTGATTTTTAAGGTTTTAGTGTGGGCATGCTGTGCCCAGCAGTGCATTATGAGTAGGATAGGGTATTCTCAGTACGGTAATCTCAGTACATTCACGACAGGCGAATGCATTTGAGACACTCTGATCAGGACAACAGCATTAAACTCTAGTGCCTAAAATTCTCGTGAATATATTCTCTGGGTTTACAGACATTGTTTTTGTGTTTGCTTTTATTAAATTCCACGCATCTTAAACATAGCAAGTAGCAACACAGATTATCTGGAATTTTGTTTTGGCAAGTTTTCAAGGTCTCTACTGCCATCTACTGGCCAGTAGTGCTCATGGCAGTGCTCAGACTGAAACTGGGCAGACACTGTACCACAGAACCGCACGGTGTAAAAGTTCAGAGCGCCCGATTTAGGTTCTCACACATTGTACGTTCAAAAACCACACGTGGGACTTGTGTTTCCAGAAGCAAAACATAAACAGGTGCTTTTTTTCCCCAAACTTAATTTACAAAAACTCTCGATGGGAGACATCAAAGTAAAAAAAAAAAAACATTACAAGATAGGCCTGTGGTGTTTGCACAGGCACAAGAATATCAAACGGGTTTCATTTTCATCTGACCATACGATTGCCGATCAGGAGGTGGTTGTGAGATGTTAAACACAGCTCTTTACTCCATGTATACTAAATGATGCAGGATGCGCGATTAACCTGAAACTTGGTGCGATCCAAAAAATTGTCACACGAATGAGAAATCAGCTGATAAAGGGCCAAAACTCGCACTGGCACCAGTAGTTGGCAGTGTTCTATTAGACACTGGTTATATCAGACTGTTATCTAATGTCTGTTGACTGTTATCTGTTTATTTTTTAAAAATGGCTGGGTTTTTTTACAAATAAAAAAATGGCACATTTTACAAAAGCACATTTATCTGTCAACACCAACACACGACACACCTCACATTAACATGTTGGTTAGCATAGACTTAATCAACCAATCAGTGTAGCGGAGGAACATTTTACCTAGAATGCAATCTGTCTGTGTTTGTTACAAAACTTCAGAATTAGTGCATTATTCAACATTAAAAGATATATATCTTAACTTTGCACAAATGACAGAACTAACATTAATGGAGTTATTCTATCAGTATTCATTTTATTTATACACCAAACCATAAGTCAGTTGTTGCTTTTGTTGCTTCCAAAAGCGATTGTGGTGTTAAAACTCAAAATCAGCTTGTTAGTAGTTGCAATTATACCGGAGACAATACTGGAATTTATCGGTTATCGTTTATCTGTAACTTCTGATACATTTTTGGGTGGTTTATCATTTTATCTTTATCGAAGATAGCTTTTCAGTTATCTGTTTATCTATTATCGAAGTTAATTTTTTGGTTATCTGTGCCCACCACTGGTAGGAGGCAAGTTGCACTTCTAAAGAAACTCCACGGGTGTGGATATGCAGCAAACCAGCTTTTCATTTGCAGTCTCATCATCATTTGAAGGACAGGACTTTTGAGTGCTGGGCGGTTTGTCTCGACGAGGACTGCACTCCATCGTTAGCTCCCTAAGCTAGCTAGCCCGCCGCGATACTTTGTACCGTAGTGTGCAAAGTATCCGAGTGTAAGTAAGTAACCGAGGTGTGGGGAAATACATAGAAAAGTCATATACAAATTATATACACAATGCAGAAAAGGGTCATTCAAGTGAAAAATAATGCAGGATGTAGAGATCACACAAATTAACTCTTTCCTGATTTGATCCAGTTTAAAACAGCACAAATAATATTCAGAGCAAAAAAAAAAAAAAAAAAAAATTACTTCCAAATAGCATCAAGGTTTTGTTTTCAGAATGAGAAGGGCAGCGTGATTTAAGAGGGAAATTCAAGCTAAAAACACAGTATGTCAGAACAACTTTAAGAAGTATTTGGATTTCAATATCAGGGGTAAAATTATGGAACAGCTTAACAGATCACTTAAAGCAAAGTAAAAACATTAACCAGTTTAAAAAAAGGTCTAAAAATGCAAATATCAAATGAATATAAGTTTAAACAATAACAGGTTAATCCAGGACGGGTAATGATGATGTGATGGAGTGTAAAAACCAGAAAATATTGTGGTGTTAACTTTTTTGTTTCAACTTTTTTTTTTGATGTGCATGTGTGTGAGGGTAAATTTCTTTTGTGAAGAACACAGAATTGTGACAGAACATGTCTGAAATGAATGAATTAATGAATAAATAAATAAATAAATACAGCAAGCTGGTTTGCGACCGGCCAGTAAATACAAATAAGTTTTGTTTTTATTTATTTTGAAGATTTCTGTTTTCTGACCTGACTAGCCACATTCATGATGGATTGAATCATTCGTTTGTCTTGAAAATGAAGTCATCTCTTAGAAGTCACTAACATCACTTAACGGCTATCGTTAGCATGATTGAATGACTCCTTCAGGAGCATTTTATAACAAATATCTGTAATAATATGGCCTGTTGTGTAGTTAGTTGGCCTAAGGTATAATTTAAGGCATGTGCTCCACTTATTTCCATTGAGTGAGGCAGTGGCTTGCAGACATAGAAAGTCACCTTCACTGTGGACAAGGACACACACACACACACACACACACACACACACACACACACACACACACACACACACACACACACACACACACACACACACACACACACACACACACACACACACACACACACACACACACACACACACACACACACACACACACGTAAGGTTGCTTAGGGCATGGATAAGGGACTGTTTTTTCATCATCGCAGAAAGCTCATCTGTATCAAATACAATCCATAAACGACAGTAAAACAGATGGACCCTCCTTTAAAACACTTAAAAGAAAAAAAACAAAAAAAAAAACAAAAAAAAACACCATGTTCTCTGTTCTTTCCACAAGTTTTGTGCTTGACCATGTGGTCTTCAAAAAAAAACTGCAAAAAAAAGATGTTATGTGAGCAATGTGTGTGGGAAGTGGGGAAGCAACTGAACAAATAGTCAAGTAAGAAAAAAGACTCCTCTCTTCATCTCCTCTCCTCCATCATTATAGGATATGTGATGGTGCCACATAGACTGAACAACAGAAAATTATACTTCACTTAAGTCCTTATGACTTCTTTCCTTTTTTGTTTACATGAGTTCACAGCAGAATATCTAATATGAATCTGTATGCTGATTTGGCAAAAGTTGTATGTTGGATACTAGGCATGTGAATCTCATCACTGACAACGATTCGATACACATCTCGATACATTACATATTGCGATACATGATGATACAATGCAATACGATTCACCCCTGTTCCCGGTTCGATGTGATTTGATATGTATTTGATGGCGATTCAATTCCTCACAGTGCGAAATGATGTGATTTGGTGCGATACGATGCGATTCAACACGATGCAAAGAAATGATACCAAAAATTTAAAAAGAAAATAAGAAGCTACAATTCAGTATGGCACTATGGTATTTTTCCTCTGATTCTACTAGAGGCACAGAATTTGTTTTACTCCTTATAAGCAGCATATTTACCAGACTCAACATTAAGGAACAAGAAACAGTTCCCTCATATGTGGAACCTGTTTCATCACATTGTCAGAACGTAAACAGTACAGTAAACAGTAAAACATCACTCTCAATGAGTGACTTAAAGTGAGTCTCTCATTGACAGAGTACCGCCTTACCAGTTTTGCCGAGTTAGGGGGCGCAGTGGCAGCCACAGCATTCTTTCCAAATGACCAGTGTCTTGTCAAGTTTCCCATCTTTTTAAGAAAAAGCCAAAATAATGATTTAAATGTTTTAGGTGATGTCAAATATCTCCTACAACTGCTGGCGGCGTTGTCGCGGGCATTTTGAAATAGATTTGTTGTGGTAGAAATGTGCTTTCAAGCTTCCGTCCGTGGTGCTTTCAATGTGCTTCAAAAATAAATAAATAAATAAATAAAATAATAATAGTAATCAATGCAAGCATGCAGTGTCCGATCCATCACAAATTCACCCGTCAACGGAATCGATGCACAATGAATGAATTGATACACTCGCATCTCGCACGTCTGTATCTTGATACCGTTTCGTATCGATTAATCTCTACAACCCTATCGGATGCCCTTCCTCATGCAGCTCCACACTGCATGGAGAATGGGCACTTTTACTTAAGAGAAATTAGATATAAGGAATGGAAACTTATTACTGACCCGTTTTGCCTTTAGGATCAGAGTCAGTTTCAACTTCAGCTAAATCATGGTAACCCTGGCAAATAGATGCACAAATCTTTCAATCACCAAAAAGACTAAAGCAAAACAAGTATTTAGCAACACAGACTCACGTGATTTATTTATTTTTTTTTTAGTGCCAATGGCCAACTACAGCTACATTACTGTAGAATTCCACTTTGAAATCTGAGTGGGTTCAACATTTCCTTACTCATCACTGAGAAAGCACTCACTTCTACTACCAAGTGTAAAACCTTACAAAATCCACTTGTTTGTTCAGAAATGTGCTTCTATACTTTGTCAGTTGAGCAAACTATTGATCTTGTAATTGTGTCCGAGGACCCTCTGTTCCATTTGGTGCAAGGGCACACACAGTGCAATCAAAGCAAGAATCATTCCTAGTTTACAACTGACACAGTTACAGTCAGCTCCAATGGTACTGGAACAGGGGGACTGTTTTGTAATTTTTCCTCTGTACATCACCACAAAAGGATTTGAAGTGAAACAACATGTTCATGTAGTATAAACTTTCAGCATCAAGTCAAAGCGTTGAACAAAAATATCACTTGAACCATTTAGCAATTACAGCTCTTTTTGCCACACAGTCCCTCCATTTTCACAGGCCATGTAATGCAACACACTAAATATAAGGATTATTGTTCACAAAAGTCATCACTTTTACAGTCAGTTTTCTGTAATTCTGTCCAGGGGATGGAAACCCGAACATTTCCAAGTCACTGAATAGATTTGGGGCATCATTTATATAAATAATTTAGAAATGCAAACACTATGGTACCGTATGGTAAATCTGTCTGGAGTCAGCAATTCTCAAATTCTAGGTGACTGTGCTAGAAGGAGAAGACCAATCAATCGATCAATTTTATTTATATAGCGCCAAATCACAACAAACAGTTGCCCCAAGGCGCTTTATATTGTAAGGCAAGGCCATACAATAATTACGTAAAAACCCCAACGGTCAAAACGACCCCCTGTGAGCAAGCACTTGGCGACAGTGGGAAGGAAAAACTCCCTTTTAACAGGAAGAAACATCCAGCAGAACCAGGCTCAGGGAGGGGCAGTCTTCTGCTGGGACTGGTTGGGGCTGAGGGAGAGAATCAGGAAAAAGACATGCTGTGGAGGGGAGCAGAGATCAATCACTAATGATTAAATGCAGAGTGGTGCATACAGAGCAAAAAGAGAAAGAAACACTCAGTGCATCATGGGAACCCCCCAGCAGTCTAAGTCTATAGCAGCATAACTAAGGGATGGTTCAGGGTCACCTGATCCAGCCCTAACTATAAGCTTTAGCAAAAAGGAAAGTTTTAAGCCTAATCTTGAAAGTAGAGAGGGTGTCTGTCTCCCTGATCTGAATTGGGAGCTGGTTCCACAGGAGAGGAGCCTGAAAGCTGAAGGCTCTGCCTCCCATTCTACTCTTACAAACCCTAGGAACTACAAGTAAGCCTGCAGTCTGAGAGCGAAGCGCTCTATTGGGGTGATATGGTACTATGAGGTCCCTAAGATAAGATGGGACCTGATTATTCAAAACCTTATAAGTAAGAAGAATTTTAAATTCTATTCTAGAATTAACAGGAAGCCAATGAAGAGAGGCCAATATGGGTGAGATATGCTCTCTCACCCATATTGAAGAGCGAGACACGCCACTGAGATGCCCATGACAACTCTAAATAAGTTACAGACTTCTGTTGCTGTGAGTGCAGAAACTGAGCACAGTGAACTTTTTGTGTTTCGGATCAACAATTAAAAAGCTTTATAGTGGAGTGGAACAGAGAAGCATTTTCTTAAAAAGTTCATGTAAAATGTCAGCTACAGTGTGCCAGAAAACACAAATGTAACTCGAACCTAGATCTGATCAGTTTTCTTGTGTCAAAATCTTTCTATGTTCCACTACACCAGGAAGCTGTAAGTGGTGAAGTGAAACAACAGACAAAAGTTGCATTATGTTCAGTCTGTCCAATCACAGCAACAGAAGCCTTTAACTTACTCAGAGTGGCTGTGGGTGTCATGGTGGCTTCCATCACTAGCCTCTGATCACATGATCACCATATAGTATCTGTTTGAATAATTTATGCAAATCGGGCCCAAGAGGAATTTCACGATTTGTAATGTTCATGAATTCATCTTCTGACTTGTCTCAAGAAAACTGGCAGTAAAAGTGATTATTTGTGTTTGTAATAATCATCATATTTAATGTGTTACAGTACTTATGGCCTGTAAAAATGGCAGGACTGCATTTAAAACTATATGTATTTGCTAAATGGTTAAAGTGATATTTTTGTTAAACCCCATTTACATAAAGCTGAAGGTCACCACTACAAGAACATGTCAATGGTTTCACTTTGAATTCCACAGCAGCAGTGAACAAAGGCAAAAAAAAAAAAACAAAAACCAAAAAAAACCAAAAAATGTTCCAATATCTATGTAGCTGACTGTATTTTCACACCCAATGTCTACACTCTTTAAATTACGAGGACACCTGTGGTTTTTTAAAAATAAGGTGTGGTCAGGCACATGTGTGCTGCATTACGGTGATGGTACCAAAAGTGACTGTTCCATAGACTTTGAAAAACTTGTCTAAACTCCAACACTGTGTGTGTGTTTTACTCAAAGGGCACAACTCTCAGACAGCCTTATACTGCCTGTTCAAGATGCACATTATCGCATATTAGACCATGAAACTGAATTGGAAACAAAAATTAAAGCAATAACTAATGGGGGAAAACCTTTAATAACTTTTTTATCCACCTACCATTTGTGGGCACTGATGCAGTCTAATTTTTGAATGCATGAATGAATGTATTCAGTGCACACACACACATACTTAAAAAAATCTCTACAAAAACAAAAAACTTGCAAACAAGTTCCCAGTTTTGTACTTCCGAAAGGGTATAGGCAGAAACAAATGCTTATAAACACCAGTGGTGGGCACAGCTAACCAAAAACATTAGCTTCGATAACCGCTAATCAGCTAACTGAAAGATTATCTTTTATAACGCTAAACCAATAACCCACCAAAAAAATGTATCGGAAGCTACAGCTAACCAAAAACATTCAGTATTATCTCCGGTACACTCTCAGCTACTAACACGCTGATTTTGAGTTTAAACACCGCCAACGCTTCTGATAGAATCAAAGGCAGTCACAAACCCAAAAACAGCCAATGAGTCAGCACTTCTGTCTTTGTTGCTGTAGGGAAGCGTCATTTACCTTGACAACATACAGTGTTCCAGCTGTGAGGCAGATGTCTTGAAAATGAAAGCAGGTTTGACTTATGGTTTTGATTTATAAATCAAAATAATCCAGATAGAATAACTACATTATTACATTATACATGCACTAATTCTGAAGTTTTAAACATTAACACACAGATGCCCAAAGGGATTATGGGTAAACTGAGCCTCTGCTCATACTGATTGGTTGACTCATTCATTCTATGTAAAAGCCAACACAGGTTAATGTAACGTGTGTGTTAGTGTTTACAAATAAATGTGCTTTTGTAAAATAGGTCATTTTTTCATTTGTTAAAAAAAGCCATTTACAAAACTGAAAAGTGTGTCTGTTAAGTTGTAATTCGACAACCGTGTGATATAACCAGGTGCCAGTAGATGACAGTGTTCTATGCATTTTGACCCTGGTTATATCACACGGTTGTCGACCTGAATCACAACTTAATGGACTTTAATGGCTTTTTTTTAACAAATGAAAAAAATGACATATTTTACTAAATTAGTTTCAATGGTGACTGTACTATAAGGGGAGGTGGTGTCCTGGAGATTACAGAAGCGGTGTCGCCGACCGAACGGCCCCCCCACCTAAAAATAGGTCTGCCCTGCCTTCACTGCGCATACGTCATTAGCCGCGGTTCACCGCTAATCACCTCTTTTCTGCTGAAAAATACACTCCAGTCATCATCTATCTCAGCGACAGATATCTGAAGCTTTTGTACAACAAATCATTTCCACATAAATTCAGCATTATTTCATCCTAAAAGTTGGAGGAAGCAATCAGTGTGCCGCAGCCACATGGGCTGCTAGCTGATGCAATCACTGCACATCAGGCATCACCAAGTATCACCTTGTTTCCGCTTAAACGGCCTCATTTCTGCTTAAAACTGACTTTAGAATGATTTAAGAAGTTTTATGTTGTCATCTGATGGTTAATAATCTCATTAGGGCTGCAACTATCGATTATTTTAGTAATCAAGTATTCTATCAATTATTCTGGTGATTAATCAAGTAATTGGATAAAAAGTACTTTTGTGTTTTTAAACAACATCAATAGTCCAGGGCTCTCCCTAAGCAATGGCACAGTGTCACTGCGCCACCACGCAGATTGTCAAATTAAGAGTATCCCTTTCTGTACTAATTATTGCTGTAATTAGTACAGAAAGGTAATTATTTGTTTTTTTCACATTTTTACAAGTTTTGGATCTTTCCCAGTGTCAGGAGCTCAGCCCTCCCCTGACATCGGACCGCAAGCACAGGCGGACGGTGTAATCCTCAGTCAGTCAGGCTGCAGCTGAACATGAGCACAACCTGTGAAAAAGTGGGCTCTGGGAGAGGTGCAATGATTTACCCAAACTTACTTCAGCAATTTACCCAAACTGACTTCAAATGACTAAATGAAGTACTTATTTATTTATTTATTTTCGGAAATGCGCTCCATTCTCAAAACAGTACATGAAGCACTCTCTCTCTCTGTCTCGCTGTCTCTTTAGAATGCTGAAACAATAAACAAGGGATGTTTAGGCTAAGTACGTTGGTGAGTACTGCCAATTTCTTTTTTTTGGGGGGGGGGGGGGGGGGGGGACACATACAACAGACTGTGAACTTTAAGATCTGATGTTACAAGCCCTGACAAGGCAGCAGTGTATCCTACTGTACGTCTGCAAAGGCGAGTGCTGTTTGCTTTTCATGTACCGTTTTCAGAATGGAGCACATTTCTAAAAATAAATAAAAGTACTTCATTTAGTCATATTTGGAGTTAATTTCACTTTAAATGTGCATTAATTCTATTTCAGATGATAAGCATGGAACCTTTTTCTATTAAAAGGCTTTATTTTACTCTTTTGTGTCACGTTGGAAAGCTGTAGCTTTTGGTGCTACAGATTAGCTCTTACACAGTTTATACACATGCTCTAGTCTTCAGTTTTTTTTCTGGGGACGTTACAGTGCCACACACAGGCCTGGCATATGTACTACAACGTTAAACGGAGCTTCGAGGCACAGAATTTGCCTCAAACATTTTTTATATTTGAATTATTTGAGTTACTCAACTAATCGTTTCAGCCCTAAATCTCATTAATCCATTTGATCGCTTAGGGTGAAGAGAATGTCTCAGACGAGCTGCTGAGCTTCGAAATGACGCATGTGCAGTGGAGGCAGGGCGGACCAATTTTTAGGGGCGGACCGTTCGGTCTGCAACTGTGGCCTTGTGACTGTTTGCTACCTCTGATCAAACAGGGTATTAAAAAAAAATCAGTCAGGGCCAAATGAGTGAATGTTTGGCAACACTATAAAGTGTGTACATCACGCATGGAAAAGTACTACAGAAATGCAGTGCATTTACTATTTAGCAGGACTTCCGACAGCTGATCCTAAACACATGACAATGGAAAAGGTTGTGAATTCCAGTCCTAAGAACAGGCATCCATTGCCTCTCATGGAAGCTTTACTCCACACAGCACAGAGGAAGATCTGTGCACCCGCTTGCTCTGTATAAAGAACTGCTCTAAAAATGCTGTCAATGAAGCACTGTGGGAAATCGAACAGATTAAAATGGTTAACTTATCTGCGGAGAGCTAGCATGGAATGAACTCGCCATAATGATTGTGGGATTTGCAGCTTCCCTGCCCAATATACAGCTATTACATTACACTGCAGCAGGGGAAAAAAATACTCTTGTTAACTGGTCTACTCCAATATACTGATGCAAGTGTGTTTCCAGAGTGGTTACTAGATATGTTTGGGGAGTCAATAATGAGTACACCGTGTGACAAATATCTCAGCAGTTAATCTGTTAGTAGTGGATAATTCAAACAGTCATTACTTGTTATCCACAATTTGTTTGGCATCTCACCAAATATTAAAGGACAACAGCCATTATGGCAGACCTTAAAGGTGTAATTGATGATCACAAACACCAACAAACAAACAAACACACACTAAAATAACAGAAAAATAATGAAACATAATTAAATGAAATAACATTAATATAACCAGAGATTCTGTTCACGTTTTGTCCTGACAGCTCCCACAATATGAATAATAAAAAGATGCTACGTATGTTCAAGCATTAGAAAACAATATAATATAAAAAAAAGAATACAAAAGCAGCAGTGTGCGTTTAACTTTCACAGTGACAGCAAATATTATTTTCCTTTTTATTCCACAACAGAAACGGAAATGGTGATATGGTAAGGGAATACCTTGCACTTGTATTTAGTTACAATGGACCTTATAGAAGTAAAATGTACAAACAAGATAACATAAAACTATAACGTACCAATAAATCTAGTCTACCTTAACTGTCTACCTCTCTGCTTGATAACAACACCACGGGGGTCCATCATGGCGTCGTGCAGCTCCGGTATGAATAGTGATGTCACATCTCTATTTGAGTAGGATTTCATCTTTCAGAAGTTGACGCTGACCGCATGGGGCCATGTAACTAGTTAACACGCCAGAGTTTCATAATAAACCAAATTGTTCCACCAACTAAGAATGGCCATGAAGCACCATCCACAGAATAGAGAAAGAGCTATCAATCTGCCAATCCTGTCCATGTCCGGGCAAGGTATCTTTACATTATACAGTCATTTTCAAATAATACGCTACATACTTACAGTATTTAGCGTATGAAGCTCCTGGGTTTTATGCAAAATTACTTTATTCTTAAAGACTACAAATACTTAGTCAATAATAATAATAATAATAACAATAAATCTTACTTTCCAAAGTATTAGAATATAATTATTGTTGTTATGTGCAAAAAAAAAAGTCTTTAAAATTGCTACAAAAATGGACCTTTAAGGAGTTTGGGGGGCCCTTCCCCACCCCTGCTCCAGAGGCCTGCAGAGTGTGTGTGCGCCCCTGCAAAGAAACACTTCGCTATCTGTTCTTATCGACTCTGTGGTCGCAAACAGCAAGACAGATGATCTTAAATAGATTTTTTTAAAAACACGATGCTGTGTGTCAACCTCCTGCAGCGAAAGGATGTGCACTTCTTTTTTTATGTGACTCAACTGACTAGACAAAAAATGCCTTTATCGGAGAGATTCTTATCAGATTTGATCGGAGCTTTCAACTATTCACCAACAAGGCAGATTTATCAATGCAACTTTTGTGTAAACACTTCACACACGCAAGTTAGTTTTTTACAGGCTGCGGTCACAACGTGGACATGTACAGTCAGGAAAGCTCCAAAACTTGCAACGACACCAAAAAAAATAAATAAATGATTTGACCACTTTAGAAAGAAGAAATTGGACTTGGTGCAGGCAAGGTTGTAAAGGATCTGTGCTGTCCGATCACATTTTTACTTATCCGGGTCAATAGGACAAATGTTAATGTCGGGGGGCTGTATTTAAATTATTTATTTATTTATTTATTTATTTATTTATTTATTTTCCGAGGGCTTGTAGCAGCACCAATCCAGCAGATGGCGATCTAGGCAACCACCTATATCGCCTATGCCAAGAGCTGGCTCTGATGGTAAAAATCCAGTTTTAAAGTTATGAACATACACATACTTTGAGTGCTATTTGACAACATCTGAAGCGTGACATTAAAGAATGTACTTCTGTGAGTGTGAATAGTTTGGACCAGTGTTCGATGGATGCAAATTTACAGACTGAATTTAATGACCAACTTCACAGTTCCACATCCCAGCTGGGTCTTACTTGGCTCCCTATTGGTCCTTCATTCTGATCAACATGAAACCCTCTTTTACTCCTTTCTTCCTATTCCTATCATACCTGTTCATAAATCACAAGAAGAAGTAAGTCCGATGTAGATGATGACACCCATTGTGACAGTGCTTTTTCCCCAGATACTGCAGTATAGCGTAATGCAGGTGGGAGTCCATGACTCCCCTGGACGGGATGGTAGTGCATCGCACGTTACTCATTTACTGTGCGTGGACTGAGCCAATGCAGATAAATTCTCTTGTCCAAGGACACAGGACACTTAAGCACACACCTGATTTCAAATTCCAGCCAACTGGTTGGCAACTAGAATCCTATCCCACAGAGATACATATTCTGCATAAATCTCAGGAGAGAAAATAATAGACCATAACAGCACTATACTTGCATAGTCAAAATTTTGGTTTGGTAAAATTCTTCAAAAATTAAATGAAAAACCACATCAAAAGTGGTTAGAGACCACAGCAAGGCCATGTCTACATTTCAAAGAATCGGTCATGGAGAGAAATGTGCTTTTAAACCATTAAGATCACAAACAATAAAGATCTGAAATAATTTATAGAAAAACAAGAGCAATCAGAGATTTCTGATGTCCACGATTCCAGATCACTTTCAAAAGTCAGTGGAGTCTTCCATGCCCCAATATCAATCCGTGGTGCAAATTTGTTGAGAATCTGTGAAGTAGTTTTGATGTAATCCTTCAAAGCCTATATAAAGAGAAATCCTGAGCCAGAATCTGGATCACATACAAAATTCAGTGGCGTCTTCCATGGCCTAATATCTATCGGTGGTGCAAATTTGATGAGAATCTGTGAAGTAGTTTTGACGTAATCCTTAAAAGCCTATAAAGTGAAATTTGATCCAGAATATGGATCCGGATCACCTCCAAAATGTAATGGAGTCTTCCGTGGCGTAACGTGTATCTGTGGTGTAAATTTGGAGAGAATTTGTGAAGTAGTTTTGACGTAATCCTTCAAAGCCTACATAAAGCATAATCTTGATCCAGAATCCGGATCACCTCCAAAGTTCAGTGGAGTCTTCCATGGCCTAATATGGATGTGTAGTGAAATTTTCGTCAAAATCTGTGCAGTAGTTTTGATGCAATCCTGCTAACAGACAGATAAATAAATAAATGCAGAGTATTTTATAATGTCCTTGGCAGCCGTAACTAACCATTTTGTTCTAAATTGACATGGAGCTTACAACCTGATTGTTGGCTGAGCCAAACAAAATTAAACCAATTCTTCCCATTGAGAGGCCACATGGACCAGCCAAGTTTAATCAAACGTGGATTCTATTCTCTTAAAATCTGTTGCAACATACATACATACAGCTGCACAGAGGCCGAGGCGACGACCAGACTCCGCACCCCTCTGGCTGTGCGCCTGCACAGTTTCTGTGAGTGAGAGTACAACAGACAACAGACATGATGAGAAGAAAACGTGTTAATTATGTGGAAAGCACAATCTGTTTCACCGGGAAGACAGTCAGTCAGATAGTGCACACATATGGCATCTGTCAGAATCTGCACCACGTTACGAAACACAGCCAGGCTGACGTGCACTTTTGAAGATCTGTGTGTGTAAAATAGGCTTGCTGTGCATTTAAACCAAAGGAACGTTTGATTTTCATCCAGAAAAGCTTCATCTGTTAGAAGTGGAGTGACCTCCAATGACCAACGACTCTGAATGTCTATTATTACATTACTGTGACATCAGTGACTCCATAGAGGATAAATTTTGAGCCTCTCTTAACTCCGAGGACTGATGAAGCTTTTATGGATGAAGAGGGAAAATTTTCAAGGAATTAAATAAGTCCAGCTGACTTGACTCAACCTACTTAGCTACCACGAGTTGGACGACGCTTTGATTGGGCCGATTCCGTTCACCTTTGATCACACTGGTACATCCCTATATTACATATTTTTGGACAGTAAATCTTTTCTGACAAAACACCTGAATTAACAAACTGGTCAACATATGTAAATGCAATTGACAAAATAATGTATTAAAAGAACAATAACAAAAGTCAAATTATCACCCCTTGAAGATCTCAGACAGGAATTATTTTCCTTCATGTAATCTTCACCTGGTGTGCTACCACTGTGTAAAGTTTCACTGAAATCCTTAAAGTGGTTTGGAGAATTAATTTCTGAAGTCAGTATCATGTGTGATGTATCAATGAAACACAAAGTTCAATTGCATGTCTTTAAAGCCGCTCGACCAGACTTATTTTCCTTCATGCGTTAATTGGTACAGCAGAAATATACTGGTCGATAGATGCAGTCAGTCAATACCTTGTTATACTTCCCATTTGTATGTGCAGAGCAGTGGGGACACATGCAGCATTTAGTGTTACATGAGTTAGGAATATGCAACACTTATCAGAATAAAAAAAGCACTGTTATGTGCAGACGCGAGTTGAGGAGCGGACCAGCGTCTGACTGAACCCAGCGCTAAATAACCAGAAAGCGGTTCCAAAAACAAAACAAATTTATTTCCCTTCAGTGCAATAATTGTGTACAACATAAATATGCGGTTGTCTGGCGAGGTGAAGGACGGCGCGCTCTCCAGCACCCAAATGGATCGAAGCCCGACACTTCTGGACCCAGACTCACCGCCGAACACCCCCCAGGTGGACACGACAAACTGACTCTCTGATGTGTGCTGACAGCATGTGTCCCTCACCCGTCCTCCTTCACAGGCACGATGTGTCAAACCCAGGCGCGGTCCTCAGCTTCTCACAAACGAACGTCACAAGGTCGAGTTCCCGGCAATTCTGCTTGAACCACTCATGGCTTAAATGCAGATACGCCATCTCATTATCTGCTTCAGCTGAAAGTCTTTAAGTTTACACGTGAGCATCCTCCACAGGTGCAGCTAATAATGCTGATGAGGGTGAAGGACTCTACTGCCAGCACCTTCTCCACAGACAAAAACCAGTTTGCATACCACCTGGAGAGCAAAGAAAAGAAAACAACACAAAAACATCCAGCCAAACCCCCCAACACACAACAAGCACGAGTGAGATCCATCATGAAGCTGCAATTGGTGATGTAAAAGACAAAAGTTTCACTGTTCCCTCTTACTCTAATCACAGCCACAGAAGCCTGAAACTCCTTCAGAGTTGCCATAGATGTCTTGGTGGTTTCCCCCACTAGTTTCCTCTTGCATGGTCGCTTAGTTATTGGGAAATGCCTACTGCAGACAGATTTATCACATACAAGCATACTGTTTGTACTTCTTAATTAACAACTGATGTAAATTAATTCTAAGATGTATATAGTTGTATGTAAAAGTTTTGGCACCCCTGATGATTTCCATGATTTTCCTTTATAAATCATTGGTTGTTTGGATCAGCAATTTCAGTTAAATATATCATATAGCAGACAAATACAGTGATATTTGACAAGTGAAATTAAGTTTATTGGATTTACAGAAAGTGTGCAATAATTCTTTAAACAAAATTAGGCAGGTGCATGAATTTGGGCACCCCAACAGAAAACATATATCAATATTTAGTAGATTCTCCTTTTGCAGAAATAACAGCCTCTAAACACTTCCTATAGCTTCCAATGAGAGTCTGGATTCTGGATGAAGGTATTTTGGACCATTTTTCTTTACAAAACATCTCAGGTTTGTTGGTTTCCAAGCATGGACAGCCCGCTTAAAATCACACCACAGATTTTCAATAATATTCAGGTCTGGGGACTGAGATGGCCATTCCAGAACATTGTACTTGTTCCTCTACATGAATGCCTTAGTAGATTTTGAGCAATGTTTAGGATCGTTGTCTTGTTGAAAGATCCAGCCCTGGCGCAACTTTAACTTTGTCACTAATTCATGAACATTGTTCTCAAGAATCTGCTGATATTGACTGGAATTCATGTGACCCTCAACTTTAACAAGATTCCCAGTACCTGCACTGGCCACACAGCCACACAGCATGATGGAACCACCTCCAAATTTTAATGTAGGTAGCAAGTGTTGTTCTTGGAATGCTGTGTTCTTTTTCAGCCATGCATATCGCCCCTTGTTATGTCCAAATAACTCAATTTTAGTTTCATCAGTCCACAGCACCTTATTCCAAAATGAAGCTGGCTTTGTTGTGTGGGCCGCTGAAGAGGAGGTACTGCTGGCCCACCACCACTAGAGGGCGCCCTGCCTGGAGTGCGGGCTCCAGGCACCGGAGGGCGCTGCCGCCTTACGGGAGCAGCCAGGATGACAGCTGTCATCCATCACTGGAGACAGCTGATCCCAATTAATACGGAGGTATATCAGCAGGACGGCATCTCCACCTCATTTGCCGAGATATCGCCTAACCAAAGAGGTAACAATCTCTGCCCATACATACAAACTAACCATTGTTGTAATTGTTGTTGAGCATTTGTAGGACAGCTGACTACTGAACACATTCGGATAAGTACTCACCTTCCTACACTCCTGTATCATTGTTAACGAGAGGTGGAGGTGGACTCTCCACCCTCCGTGTTGCTGGGTGCAGCCGCATCCACACCTGACTGTTTTTGTTCCTTGCCAGCAGTACCGGATCCGACGAGCGGAGGCAGTGGCCACCTGGGGATTCGGGACTTGGCGGCTCCAGTATTCCCGGGGTTCGGTGGCAGAGGAAATCGGGGTGGTTCCGGTTCGACTTGGACAGACGTCTCCTATCGTCGAGCCTGCCCACACGACACCGTTGTTATTGGACTTAGTCGCAATATTGTAATCGGCTGTGTTGTTGTGCCTGTTTTCACAACAGTAAAAACAGTGTTATTTGATTCCTCCATTGTCCGTTCATTTGCGCCCCCTGTTGTGGGTCCGTGTTCCTACACTTTCACAACAGGCTTGTCCAAATGTGCTTAAGCATACCTCAAGTGACTCTGTTTGTGGTGTGTATGCAGAAAAGGCTTCCCCTGCATTACAGCAGCATCTCCTTGTGCAAAGTGTGCTGTATAGTTGAACGATGCACAGAGACACTATCTGCAGTAAGATCATGTTGTAGGTCTTGGGAGCAGGTCTGTGGGTTGACTGACTGTTCTCACCATCCTAATATTATTTTATTTAAGTTACAGTGTTTTGAAGCATTGTGTGTTGCCCAAAAAGACAAAATTAAAAAATGAAATACGGAGACAGAGCTGTGGCTCGCCTGGTGTGAGGGGAGTGCTGAGCCTCTCACACCGGGCAGAGAGCTAGACAGCAGCCGGCCGCCGGCTCAATGGTCACTCCCCACGTAGAGCGGACCGTGTGTTTTTTTTAATAACAGACAAACACACTGCTTCGCTTTAAATGCGCAGTCAGTCTATTTCAGATGATTAGCGTGGACCCTCTTTCTCTTAAAAGGCTTAATTTTACTCTGTTTGTCACGTTGGAAAGCTGTAGCTTTAGGCGCCAATTTCATTAACATTTACACGGCTTATGGGCATGCCCTAGTCGTCTTCTATTTTTTTTTTTTTTTATGGGGATGTTACATTGCCACACACACAGGCCTGACATATGTACTACAACGTTAAACAAAGCTTTGATGCACAGAATTTGCCTCAAACATTTTTTGTAATCGCATTATTCGATTTACTCAATTAATCATTTCAGCCCTAGTCTGCTATATGACATATTTAACTGAAATTTCTGATCCAGACAACCAATGATTTATAAAAGAAAATCATGACAATTATCAGGGTGCCCAAACTTTTGCATACAACTGTACATTGTTCATGTGTCCATCAACTGACTTGTCTAAAGAAAACTGGCTGAACAGGCCGAAGCAGTGTTTTTTTTTGTTGTTTTTTTTTTTTTGTGGTGTGGCTGAGGGTGTAGCTCCTTACTTTCATTTTCGGGTGCACTGCCAGGTCTGCACTTTATAATCCTGCCAGTTGCCAGGTCTGAAATTTATAAACCAGCATGTTATGAGACACACCGGATTAAGCAGTTTCATCCTGTTTTTGTACTTTTTTAAGGTTGTGAGCAATCATAGTAGAATGGAACCCTGTGGACTAGGGGTGTTAAATGAAATTAAGGTAACCACACAAAGCATGAAATATCTTAGGTTCATACTGCCTGCCAATGAAACAGAAGCCAAAGTAAATGTAAGGTTCACTGAATTATTTGGTAATTTCCACTTTCCATATCATCTCAACTTTTTCTCTGAAAATGGGTGCAATTCCTAAAAATGGCTCAGCAAAACTATTTCCAGATCATTGATATCCCACAGTCTGTGTTAAACTATATTGTGATGGTCACAGAAACTGACTGAATGTCAGGGTCAGGATGTTTTAGATGCATTATGGTTAAAGCCATGCAAACACTGTCCTGGTGAAAGCAGGTTTTCAACCGTTTTTGTCAGCAAAAACACAAAATATGTCTACAATAGGAAATCATGTTTGAAATATGTCTGAAATAATCACATAAGAATACTTAAATATCATAAAATCCATGAGGAAAAAAAAGCATGGTAATGTACAACAACTTAGACCCATATGCATGGGATATATGGAAACTCATACTTCTGGGTATACAGCAAAAACATAATGTGACAAAGTAGAATTGTAAAAAAGAAGCCTTGCCTGCGGGTTTCTCACACCGCCTTCAAAAGAGGTGGTAAAAAGGACCATCACCAAAAGCACATGCACTAAACAGTTGCCCCCCCAACCCTAATTACTGTGATGACAACAACAACAACCGATAATTCATTAACTAACCAACAAGCTCTCTTTGATCGTGTCCAAGAAGGTTACTTCAAGTAGTGTGAAAAACAAAAATGGTCTTTGATTTTGGCTGCCACCTGCTTCAACAGAGGTGTGATCCTTTAATCTAGGTATAAACATAGGCTAATTTAACACCAAAAATCACTGTCACTAGGTTATGGAGAGCAGAGGTATCTGTCACACACCTTGAGTACATACTGCTGTTATCAACTAGGATTACAATTTCCAATTGGTCATCTCTTAGAAATCATACTGGTAGTAAATCAGAATGGAATGTTAGTAATTATGATGCGACTACATGACTTCTATTAAAAAACAGTTATCAATCAATTATTACACTATGTAACACAATTTTTGTTCCTGTCTTCTAAGTGTTATATTTCAACTGCTTATGTCTAAAGTCTATGGAAAAATGACTACATTCAGCACAAACTTTGATTTTATTTTTTTTTTAATGTTCTAGAAAGTTCTAAAAGTTTCTTGAAATTTCTAGATAATTCTGGAAACTTCTAGAAAATTCTGGACAGTTCTAGCAGTTAAAGAATATTCTAGAAGACTACTCAGTAGTAGTGAAGGCGAATCGAGAATATTCTTGAAAACAGACAAATTTCAAAATATCATTGTCCTGATCACAGAAGCAAAGTTTCTGTGGAATAACAGCTATTTTCTATTTATTTAAGGCATAACAGGTTAGGAAAACACACTGTGTACCCAGGAACAAAACAAAAATAAAAATTTGTTACATAGTGATTAATGTGCCAAATTTGCCAGGTATAGATGGTAGTATATCAAATAAAGGGTATGTAGTGACTACATACGACATTTAGAAGTTTGTTTATACCAGGACATCATAGGTTTTTGCAAATTTTAGATGTGCTAAACTGTAATTTCACAAGGATTTGCAAAAACAGGTTCTAGACCATCTGAAACCTAACTTTGCTGAAAGTAGCACACAGGGTCCCAATATTTTGTCACCTGCCTCCACTGCAGACCAGAATTATTTTCCTTCCTGCACAAATGTATCACGTTTCACTGAAATCCAGCAAAGGGCTTTAAACAAACTGCATTTAAATGATTTATGGACTGATAAACAGATTGGACAGACAGGGTGATTCCTATGTCTGTCCCCAGCCCCTGACACACACACAAATTTATTTTTGTGGGGACTATATTGAAAAAAGGCCCGGACTGTACAACCTGACACTCACTTCTCTCTCATTGAGTTCATGCAGTGCAACAAGACACTGTAACATCTCACGGTGTAAAAGAAGCACAGACGCTTTATTCTCTCATTTGTTACAATGGGCCCACATGGAGCACTGATAGAGTTGGGGGAGGGGGGAGCAACAGGATGGAGTCACTGACGCCTGTCACTGTTTATGTCCCCATCTCTGGAGCCACTGTGTCGTGGCAGGCCCTTTAAAACAAATACAGGAGCAGCAATGCTGTGATGATTTACTTGAGCTGACATTTAGTGCACAGGTGCAGCTGGAAAGTGAGCGATCCCCATAGACAAAAAAAAAAAAAAAAATATATATATCAGAGCTCACTACAGAACACAAAATGAGACCATATGAACAAAGCGCCTTCAAAAGTCAACCACAACAAATGTGACGAAAGTGAGTACAAAAGTTCAGCTGAAGAAAGTCACTTACAACTTGGTAAATGCACTGGGAGTGTTATGATTGGGGTCTGTGGGGAATGTGTTTTTGTTTTTACTTTATTTTGTCTCTGCTGGTTTTCTGTCACTGTCATGTTTGCTTGGAGTTTTGGTGGAGGGACTTTTCTTGTCTGCTGTATAATGCTTGATGATGGGCATCTCAATCCTGTCCTCTCTCCTGCTTGCAACACCCCTTTCCAGATCCTTACACACACACAAACACCTGTCCTGCATTTCCTTCTAATCACTCTCTCTATTTAAGACCTTTAACCTACCTGGTTGTGAGATTGTTGAGCCTTCAGCGACATTTGTGCATCCTGTTGTTTATCTTGGCCTGCCTGGCCTACCTGTGTAACGAACTCTACCTGAACATTTATTAAACCCTGTACTGTGTTCCAACCACGTTTGGACTGCAATCATACGCATACACAAGGTTGTGCAAGAATTAGTCGAGGCGGGATATGCTCCCATTCTAACTAGTTGCATGGCATTCGTACATGGCTTCCCGAATGTCTGTCCCTCCTGACTGCACCTCGAAGTTTCGAGTTGAGTTACGTCACCTCGAGTCAATGCGTCTCAGAGCCGCACGCACATCTGAACAGGGTGTTATATCCATAATAAACCTTAATTTGGTAAAACATATGATTCAATCTTTTACCACCCAATGAGCCACCAAATTCATATATATATATATATATATATATATATATATATATATATATATATGCACTCTCTCAAATCATTCACATAAATATTTAAAAGTCTGGGCAATAGCAATCCACATTGTTTGACAGTAACACAAAATTTATTAGACCCAGAGTTTCCCTAGCAGACAGTCAGATTGTTGTCTATACCAATACAATAGGATAACTACAATATACAGTGAGGAAAATAAATATTTTAACACCCTGCGATTTTGCAAGTTCTCCCACTTAGAAATCATGGAGGTGTCTGAAATTTTCATCTTAAGTCCATGTCCACTGTGAGAGACATAACCTAAAAAAAATCCGGAAATCACAATGTATGATTTTTTTTTAATAATTTATTTGTATGCTACTGCTGCAAATAAGTATTTGATCCCCTACCAACCAGCAAGAATTCTGGCTCACATAGACCTGTTAATTTTTCTTTAAGAAGCCCTCTTATTCTGCACTCTTCACCTGTATTAATTGCACCTGTTTGAACTTGTTACCTGTATAAAAGACACCTGTTCACACAATCAATCACACTCCAACCTGTCCACCATAGCCAAGACCAAAGAGCTGTCTAAGGACACCAGGGACAAAACTGTAGACCTGCACAAGGCTGGGATGGACTACAGGACAACAGGCAAGCAACTTGGTAGAAGACAACAACTGCTATGATTAATTATTAGAAAGTGGAAGAAACACAAGATGACAGTCAATCTTCCTCGGTCTGGGATTCCATGCAAGATCTCACTTTGTGGGGTAAGGGTGATTCTGAGAAAGCTCAGAACTACACAGGAGGACCTGGTCAATGACCTGAAGAGAGCTGGGACCACAGTCACAAAGATTACATTAGTAACACATGATGCTGTCATGGTTTAAAATCCTGCAGGGCAGCAAGGTTCCTCTGCTCAAGCCAGCACAAGTCCAGGCCCGTTTGAAGTTCACCAGTGACCATCTGGATAATCCAGAGGAGGCATGGGAGAAGGTCATGTGGTCAGATGAGACCAGAATAGAGCTTTTTGCAATCAACTCCACTTACCATGTTTAGAGGATGAGAACAACCCCAAGAAAACCATCCCAACCGTGAAGCACGGGGGTGGGAACATCATACTCTGGGGGTGCTCTTCTGCAAAGGGGACAGGACGACTGCACCGTATTGAAGGGAGGATGGATGGGGTCATGTATTATGATATTTTGGCAAACAACCTCCTTCCCTCAGTAAGAGCATTGAAGATGGGTCATGGCTGGGTCTTCCAGCATGACAATGACCCCAAACACACAGCCTTGGCAAATAAGGAGGGGCTCCGTAAGAAGCATTTCAAGATCCTGCAGTGGCCTGGCCAGTATCCAGACCTGAACTCAATAGAAAATATTTGGTGGGAGCTGAAACTCCAAACCTGAAAGATCTAGAGAAGATCTGTGTGGAGGAGTGGACCAAAATCCCTGCTGCAGTGTGTGCAAACATGGTGAAAAACTACAGGAAACGTTTGACCTCTGTAATTGCAAACAAAGGTTACTGTACCAAATATTAACATTGATTTTCACAGGTGTTCAAATACTTATTTGCAGCAGTAACATACAAATAAATAATTAAAAAAAAATCATACATTGTGATTTTCGGATTTTTTTTTTTCGATTATGTCTCTCACAGTGGACATGCACCTAAGATGAAAATTTCAGACCGCACCATGATTTCTAAGTGGGAGAACTTGCAAAATCGCAGGGTGTTCAAATACTTGTTTTCCTCACTGTAAATGGGTATACCTTGATTTAACATTTTCCTGAATAACATCCAGCGATTTATCTGATCAAACTACTTGCTTGTATCCAGTAAAGTAACAAACAGTTGTAGATTGATCTACAAAAAAAAAAAAAAATAATAATAATAATAAATAAATAAACTCATGTCACAAGTATAGTGATTTATCAATGACCTGGAATAATTTGTCCATAGATAATCCTGGATCCAGTTAAATTGTATACCTTCAAATAATTTTCTGATTTTAACATAATAATAATTTAAAAAAAAACAACAACAACAACAACAACATAATTTCAGCTGCAATTAACTGTTGGTTTCAACAACTACGGATATGTACTAACACTGATATAGTACTTGGACACTTGAAAAATTGATGAGTTATACTGCATTTACACATAACGATGGCAAATCATGAATGCCACGAAGTATACATTCTTGGCCGCTGATCACGAATGTGATGATTCGGGCAGAGGCGTCAGGTGTCCTAAGGAACTGCTGTAACCTGTTACCACGCATTACGATTAGTGGCACGTGTTGCTGGAGAATGATCAGGAACCATTACACATGGTCAAGAATAATGTTCCGTGTTGTTGCGTGGTATCGCGCATAACAGCGCATCGTTCTGTCATGTTGTGAATGAGGCGAATTGTCTCCACACACACACCCATATTCATCCTACAGTCAGCTGCTGAACAATTCAGATCACTTCAGTTTGCTCCTCAAAACCCACAGCAGAAGAACTTTGTGATTGCATGTTTAGTTGGGCTCTGTGCCATGGAATGGTGTAGAAAGGTGGAGGACACAGAGAGCCAGATGTGTGGCTTCACACGGCTCTCGTCTTGCTCGTTTTCCCAAACATCAGGCACAGCAGCAGCAGCAGCAGCAGCAGCAGGTGAAACACCTGCAGCAGCATGCTGATGAGCATTGGAACAAGACTTTTAGCCAACACGGCGTCACTGTCCTTCTTCAGCATACTGCAGCAATGAAACTGAATGCCACGCAGCAGGGTTTAATTGTGTGTACATCAGAGAAGAATGCTGTCACACTCTATTAAGGATCACCACTAATCAAGATGGATCAACACGCTCAGTTGTGACCTCCACGACATGAGGTGAAATGAAGGTGGTGTATGACATTTGTGGAAGATTTTTTTGACAGCCAAAAAAATGCTCCACGAAAATCATGAATATCACGGACCAACACGCACTATTACGAAACCTATTCAGATGCATTAAGTCACATGAAGAATGCCAGGAATGTGCCCAGAATGACACAAATATGACATTCATAATGCGTCTTGCCTATGTGTGAATGCACCATTAAGGAAAAGGAAAGTCACTGATCTGATTTTAAGGTATGAAAACAACTGAATTACATGATTAAACACATGTATCTGAGGGAGTATGTCACCACTGACTGCGCACTATTATAGATACTGTAAGTGGAAGTAAAATGAGCTCATTCATTCAAGCCATTAAGGTCTGTAAATATATATATATGAACATACTTGATGACAATGTGTTTTTGTTTTCCAGTCTACACTGTCTGGCTCTAATGAGAGAGCACAGCATGTCACCTTTATAGCGGATTATTACAGCAGTGACAGCTACCTACTCCTCATAGTACACTTTACTCATGAAGACTGGAAACTACAATCATATGCTTTAACTCTGTCAAACTACACGGTGCCTAGTCTCAGTCATGTTCACAGTTGACAACATGTTGAAAGTGACAGTGTGACAACTTTCATATGAGCTTTTGGCATGAATGACGCACAGTTTGGGAAAACACAACTGGCGCATTGTCTGTGTTTGAGCAGCATCAGGACATACAGGGTAAAAGAAAGAGCGGAAGGGTTAAGTGGATGGGTGAATGCATAAAGAAAGACTTCATGGAAAAGAGGAAGAGGTGCAGGATCAGGCTTTCTGAAGGAAGCTGATGAGAAACTCAAACCCACAAATGCGTGAAAAGCAAAATAAGTGTTACAATGTAATCTTACAGTCATGTTACACTTTGAAGTAGACTAATTGTTGAGCTATTTTAATGTACTACAACTGACATACTCAGTCTATTAAAGCTGGCCCTACACCAATTTTAGTGTATAAAAGCAAAAAATTCCACCACTCTGCATGTGTACGATTGTATATAGACCAGATGATCACATATGGGATTTTTTGCTTTGCTTTAATACTGTTTAACACTTACCATAGAAAAAAACAAGTACTTTATTCAGCCAAATACGTAAACTGCCATTTTATTGTTGCATTAAATGCAGTACACTGCAGCACAATATAACAGTCAGATTTGGTAAAACGCCGTGGAATCCACAGAATTTCGCTCAAAAACCACACTGGGTCACGGCACCATAGTTGTAGGGGATTTTCTTGCCTTTGGGTCCGCTCCCGGTAATTTAATGTGGTGAGTGAACTCAAACACTCAAAAAACTGACAGGAAACGGAATTCAAAATCAGATGTTGTATTAAAGAGAAGCCTTCCCTGAACAGAGAGTCACCACAACAGCGCTGGACTCTTGCAGAAAATGCTTCCCCCCCCCCCCACCCCACAAGAGTTGCATAGAAGAGCCCTGACATAGTGCCCCACCTACATTTTTAAGCTTGTGCTCAACCAACCTCCAGGTGACTGGTCTTGCCCAATTGCGTGGATCAGTACAGTTATGTGATTATGTGTGTGGGGTTTTTTTTGTTTTGTTTTTGTACAGCACTTTGAAAACTATGCTTGTGAAATGTGCTATCTAAATAAAGTGGTATGGTATGATTTGGATGGAGAGTGGTGGATTTGACATTTGTATGCAGGTGACATGCTCGCCTTGTTTATCTGAACTGTATGTGTTCAAAACCTTGTACTGCCTGTGTCTTGTGTCTTATGTCAGTGTGATAAGCAAAGAACATAATATTTCATGACACCTGTCTACCCCAGATAGAGATATGAAGACCTTCAGTTTTATCAGGTATGTACGCTGTATCATCAAGTGGTCCGAGGCCAAGCATCATGAAACATTCTGCCCAACACATTCATGTTAGTTGTTGGGTCAGTATAACTCAAAACAACCAATTTTGGAGGAACTTCACAGGTCACCCTCTCAGATTCTTCAGAAAATATTGACAGATGTCCACCAAAGATATGTAAAAACCCAAAATATTAGGTCTGTATCTCAAATAGTGTTGAAACCACAGTCCTTGGAAATTTTAGTTATTTGAATTTTATCAAATGAGGCTCTCTGTGCATTTTACAGCATGAATGTCTCTAATTGTATAGAATGCACAGATCTGAAAGACAGTGTCTATGGCTAACTCTTTCTGTAAAATTTGAAAATCTTGTCAGATTTTGTATATCTTGTGCCCTTTTTTCCTCACAAGGCTCTGACAATGAGTGAAAATGCAAGAAAATGCTACTACCTTTAAGTGCTTATTACTCAAAAAGTATGCTAGATACAGCACAGATTTTTTTTATCCTATTAGTTTTGACATATTAGACCACATCTATAAGAAAACCAAACTTATTGCAATTCAGGAGTGTCAGAACAATCTTTATAAATATGGTTGATTTTTAATTTTTCAAAAAATTGCCTGTTTTCACCTCCTCATTTGGCCACGTGGCCATATAAATAACAGTTTCATATTTTCACCATGGTTAATAACATATCTGAAGATGATATGGTCAAAATATTGTGTTATTACTGGCCTTCCTTTTGGAGTTATGATTTTTTTCCATATTAAATACTTGTAAATGTTTGATGAAGGTAAAATTATTAAATTATTTCTTCAAGTGAAATGTAAGTTTCAGAGCTGTCAAATAGACTTTTCACAGCAATTACTGTTTCTTTCATATTTTAGTTACAAACAATTAAAAACCAGCAACCTTTATCCAGTTCAACACATTTATTAAAGGTCACAAACACCACAGCTGACAACAAGCTAATACTTGTATATATCACCACAGGAATAAATCAAGACATTAAAACTGTTATCAACGCTCATTCTCATTCAGTGAAAGTCCTGATCTCCATGCAATTAAAGCCTTATTCTAATCAGAGCAACTAAATTTCAAAAATCCTTGTTGCCTTGAGCAACTGGTTTTATGGCATGTATCATCAAGTGCAATTCCAAGTTGACATTTAGACAAAAGCAGTTGTGCCCATTTTGATAGTGTGAGTGATTATGATCATCCCAGATTAACTGTCTATTACATGGGGCACAACTTGTGCAATACTTTGGACATGAACAGACAAGAGTGGATTTCTTCATTAAAAATGATTTAATACTTACCCAAGATCATGTACTTTTGCTGACATCATATACAATAAGACAAGTACTGACATGTGTCAGTGACTTTGGACATGCACAGGCAAGAGTGGATTACTTCATTAAGTATGATTTAATATTTAGTCAATTTATTTTGCAATAAGTTCAGATGCAGTGAGACAATTACTCACATGTATCAGTAACCAGCTCAACTTCTACAACCCTTGGCAAAAATTATGGAATCACCGGCCTCGGAGGATGTTCATTCAGTTATTTAATTTTGTAGAAAAAAAGCAGATCACAGACATGACACAAAACTAAAGTCATTTCAAATGGCAACTTTCTGGCTTTAAGAAACACTATAAGAAATCATGAAAAAAAATTGTGGCAGTCAGTAACGGTTACTTTTTTAGACCAAGCAGAGGGAAAAAAAATATGGAATCACTCAATTCTGAGGAAAAAATGATGGAATCATGAAAAACAAAAGAACGCTCCAACACATGTCTGTGATTTGCTTTTTTTCTACAAAATTAAACAACTGAATGAACATCCTCCGAGGCCGGTGATTCCATAATTTTTGCCAGGGGTTGTAGATATTTTACCTGATTCTAAATGATTAGATAATCATTAAATGCAAATCATTGTTTTAGCCATTGGTGACTTTTTATTAAAATTTACTGAACAAAGGTCTAATGAAAACCATTGCACATATAATAATTCTTACTGTATGGTCCAGCATGATGACTAGAATGCCTGAATTCATATAAAAAAAAAAAAATTAAATTAAAAAGTAATTCTGAGAGAAGCAGCAAAGCATTGCTTCGCTGTTTGCGCTGTGACCCGCTGCTTCACTTTTCAGGTTCTCAGAAACAGTGTGTAACCCTTCTAGTATTTCTTGACCTTTGTGTCAGTATTTGGAAATGGAAGTATATTTATCTCCACTGTATGTATCAGCAGAGAAAAGAGGAAATGGCCTGATCAGAAGATTATAGATTTGAAAGAGCCTAGGGGTGTATCAACATAAGACATAACAACACTTTGTTTAACTGGAAAACTATGTATACAAAATTTAATGTCAATGAACTCAACTTGAACTAAAATGGCAGTACAAAATTAAATGAGAGCGCTCTTTGAAAAAAATAAAATAAAAATAAAATAAAATATATCCAAATGAAATAAAATATACTCCGGTATAGTCCTTTAGTCTTTTCTTGCTTCTTTAGGTTCGCTCAGTGTTCAGTGTATTTTCTAACCTGTCGGGCTACAATCTACCCGTTCATTTGACTCTTGGGCTGGGGCTCGCCATCCAGTACTGGGAATCTTGATCTGTTCGTCCTCTGCACGTCTGCGATTTGGACTTTGATCCCAACATAAAACCTGACCTTTAAAGTACATTTGGAATACTTGTTGGCGTCTTGATCGATACAGGGCACAATGTGCTAACAAGGCTACGGGGTTTCCTGAGGCTTCCACGGCCACTCGGCACTTCAGTATCCAGCAACAATTGTATCCATAGAGGAAAACCAATTTCCACGCGTAAGCTCTTGTAACACACGAGCAGGGGGTTCTCTGGTCAGCGTCTGATGAAAGACTGAGCAAGGCGCAGCGTTGTGCAATGCCCCGCGGTTCAACCGTTGACCTTATTGGTTAATATCACACCAGGCTTACTGCTATTGGTTGCTCAGTGTGTCAATCAAAACAACATTTTAACTTAAGCTTACAACTTCTTAACTCTTCTTTTTTTTTTTCTTTTAGTATGTTTATGTCAACATACTTATGAACTTATATCTCTCTGTTATTTTATCACTATTTATGCTCCGGTAAAAAAAATTTTCATTTTATTTATCTCATTTTTAACACTGGGTTACACTTTCCCCCCTTAATTCCATGCAAGTCCCTTTGCATGGGATTGGTTGCATAGAAATAACAGGTGGAATGGGAGTCTTGAGGATGATTTCTTCAGTCTCTGACAGGGCACTGGTAAAAGCTAGGCTTAGTCCATGGAACAGGGACTGGGCAATGGTTATCAGAGGCTGACCCAATTGACTGTACTGAAATCTCTCTGGTTGAGTTGTAGTTCTCTCTGAGCGTCTCAATATGGACGATGTTCCAGTTTCAGTTCCAGTGCTTGTGTCACTTCCTCTGTCAGTTGAGTGAGTTTTGTCTTCCTCTATCCCACTTCCTTCCACATTCCTTTCCCCTTCACAGGTTGGTATGTCAGGTATGTTGGTTCCGCTTTCAGTTTCTTGGTCATTGTTTGACTGTTCCCCATGTGTTGCATTTTCCTCCGGGATTCCACAATCAAGTAAGTTGTCACCATCAGGTAAGTTGTCACAATCCGGTAAGTTGTCACAATCAGGTAAGTTGTCACAATCAGGTAAGTGGTCACAATCAGGTAAGTTGGCACAATCAGGGGATTTTGAACCTTTTAGGCATGCCATTGGTTTTGGAATTTCATAGACTCGAGTGAATGTCAGGGGAGTTTGCATTGGTTGCTCTTTGTGCCAATAGACATCCGCAGGTTCTGGCTCTGAAAGGTCATGTTCCTCATTTTGTTCAGGTCTTTGTCGGGTTTTTAGCTTGAGGGCATGGTTTGGCTTGGCCGGGGTCTCCTTAACAGGTGCCAGAAAACTGCAGGGAAGCAAGAGATCGCGGTGAACTGTGCGGACTGGGCCTTGGTTTGTTTCAGGCCTGATAGTATAGACTGGTAAGTCGCCTGCTTGATCCACCACAGTGTGAATGTCGGCTTCCCACTTGTCGGCTAGTTTGTGTTTACCCCTGAGTCGAAATGCACGGACCAAAACTCGGTCACCAGGTTCCAACTTGGAGGGATTGACACGCAAGTCAAATCTTGTAGTATTTCTTTCAGCCATTTTGTGCGCATTTTCAGCTGCTAGTTTGTAGCTCTCTTGGAGAGTTGTTTTAAGATTTTCTATGTACTGAGAGTGTGACTTGAAACTTTTGATGTTATAGGGCAATCCGAATGCTAGATCGACTGGCAATCTTGGCTGACGTCCAAACATTAGCTCATACGGGGTAAAACCGGTTGTGTCATTTTTCGTACAATTGTACGCATGTACAACTGGTTTGACAAAGCTGTGCCACTGCGACTTATCTTTTTCTTCCAAGGTACCAAGCATGCTTAAGAGAGTCCGGTTAAAACGTTCTACCGGGTTACCTCTGGGGTGATACGGCGTTGTTCGGATTTTGCGAATGCCCATGATTTTACAAAGCTCCTGTATCAGGTGGGATTCAAAATCCGGCCCTTGATCGCTTAGCAACTGCTCAGGAATCCCATAATGGACAAGGAAGTGGTCCCAGAGGGCTTTTGCTACAGTTTGCGCTCTTTGATTTGCAGTAGGGATAGCAAGTGAGTATTTCGTGAAGTGATCAGTCAGTACGAGCACATCTTTCGTGTTGCTGCGATCGGGTTCAATAGACAGAAAGTCCATACACACTAGCTGGAGAGGCCTGGTGGACTTTATATTCACGAGGGGGGCAGCTTTTTCGGGAGGAGTTTTACGTCTTACACAGCAATTGCACATTTTTATCCTGTTTTCAATGTCTGATGCCATGTGGGGCCAATAAAATCGGGTTCTCGCAAGATCTAGGGTGCGTTCAGTGCCTAGGTGGCCCATATCACAATGAAGGCTTTTGAAGACTGTGTAACGGAGCTGTTCAGGTAAGACAAGTTGGTAAGTAACATTTCCTCCATCCTGACGTGTTCGATACAAGATATCATTTTGAATTTCAAGTCTGTTCAACTCCCTCAGTAACAGATTGATGTCAGGGAGTTCGGTTCGTACTGTCGGAGGTACTTTTTCACCTGTTTCAATTTGTGTTATGACTTCTCGCAAGCAAGGGTCGGTTCTTTGCTCATTTCGGATTTGTTCAAGGGACAGGTGGGGCACAATTGGGAGACCACCACAAGCTATCATTGATAAAATCATCTGGGATGGCAGCTACATTAGCGGCTAGCAAGTGTACAGGTGGGCTGGTGTCGCTAGGAGAACTGACTAGGTGTTTCTCGCAAACTGCAGACACTACTTCTGGACTTAAACTGTTCTCTGTTTGGGACAGGTGATTCTGTGTGAACTGCTGTATGCGGTCAAGCTCTTTTTGGGACACTGCATCATTTACCAGCTCACCATGTGGTCGCCTGGAGAGACCATCTGCGTCGGAGTTAAGCTTTCCTGCTCTGTACTGAAGCTTAAAGTTAAACGTGGACAGAGCAGCTAGCCACCGATAGCTCATTGCATCCATCTTAGCCGTAGTCAACACGTACGTCAAGGGGTTGCTGTCAGTCATGATAGTGAACTGGTTCCCATACAAGTAGTCAGCAAACTTCTCAGTGACTGCCCACTTGAGGGCTAGAAATTCTAGCTTATGAGCGGGGTAACGGGACTCGCTCTTTGATAGCCCCCGGCTTGCATAGGCTATAACCCTAGTTTGACCATTTTGCTGCTGATAGAGGGCGGCGCCAAGCCCTGTAGTGCTAGCATCTGTGTGGAGCGTGTATGGCACCTGAGGATCAGCAAAACCTAGGACAGGCGCCCTAGTGAGCTTCTCAATGATTGTGCGGAAAGCAAGTTCACATGCAGGAGTCCACCTGTCACCGAATGCCAATTTGGGATCATGATACTGCACAGATTTTGCTTTGGGCTTTGAACTTTTGCGTAGCGGCGGGTAGCCGGCAGTGAGGTCAGTAAGCGGCTTTACAATGCTAGAGTAGCCCTGGATAAATCGCCTGTAGTACCCTGAAAAGCCTAGGAATGAGCGGAGCTGCTTGAGATCACGAGGGGCAGGCCAGGTACTCAGGGCTTTAACCTTCTCAGGATCTGTTTCTACCCCTTGGTGGGACACAATGTGGCCAAGATATTTGACAGATCTTTGAAAAAACCTACACTTCTCAGGCGAGAGTTTGAGGCCGTATTCTTTGAGCCGATTAAGAACTTTCATCAAACGGACCTCATGTTCTTCAGGTGTCTTTGAGAAAACTATGATGTCATCGAGAAACACAATCACCTCCTTTAGGTTCATGTCACCCATACATTTTTCCATCAGGCGCTGGAAAGTGCTGGGTGCGTTTGTGATGCCTTGGGGCATTCTATTGAATTCCCAGAAACCAATGGGACACACAAATGCCGTTTTTGGTTTGTCCAACTCCTCTACCTCAATTTGGTAGTACCCTGACTTTAAGTCAAGGACGGAGAACCACTGCGAACCTGTCAGGGTGGAGAACGTCTCCTCCAAGTTCGGAAGGGCGTAAGCATCCTTCACAGTTTGCATATTAAGCTTTCGGAAATCTATACAGAGATGGACTTCGCCATTTTTCTTGCGCACTACTACGATGGGCGAAGAAAAAGGAGAGGTGGACTCCCTGATTACGCCAGCTTGTTGGAGGTCTTGCAAATGCTTACGAACCGCTTCCAGGTCGCTGGGATGTATGGGGCGCGCTCTGTGTTTGAATGGTGTTTCGTCTGACAGTTTGATCGTGTGTTTCACTTGATCCGTTTTACCAAAGTCGAGGCTATTTTGTGCAAAAACATCGGGCATTTGACTTAGTTTCTGGGTTATGCGTTCTTTCCATTCAGCGCTGATAGGTGAAGACTCAAAATTGAAGGTGATGTTTGTTTCCTGTTCGATTTGGCCTTTTGGAGATTTCACTGTGTGCTCCTTTGACAGGACTCTTTGGTATGCACTGATTTCACCGATTACACATTTTTTGCGGGATTGTCACATCGTGTTGGGATTCGTTGGTAAGTATAACCGGGACAAGGTAAGGTGCTCGTTCAGGCAGGTCGAGAAGGCAAGACTTTACCAGGACACCACCAGGTAAAGCAGACAATTTCGGGTGCTCTAACAGGACTGACTTCCCATTGTTGCAGGCTGATGCAACAACACAGCCTTCCAGGACTACAGTTTGACCAGCTTGGACTAACTGGGGCTCCTTGTTGTTCATGGTCACTAAGCTGAGATTACCATCTTTGGACTGATTGTGCCGTACTTCAAGTACTTTTAACACTGCCTTATAGCCATGAGACATTGTAGGCTGCAGTTCAGAACAAGCATTATAGTACATCTCATACAGTACATCCAATGTGTTCGTCCCAATTAACACCATGGACTGTGAAGCGGCACGCACATCAGGGACAACTAAGGCAAGTGTAGGCACTTCAGCTTCGACACCCATAAAATCTTTGGGAAAGGTAACCTGCATCTCAACGTAGCCTAAGTACGGTACAGATTGGCCATTTGCTCCCTCAACTTCCAACAGTTCAAAGAGTGGCTTTATCTCATAAGTCGACAAATGTTGCTTGTAGTATGACTCAGGAACAGTGGTGACTTGGGAGCCAGTGTCTAACAAACAGTTCACTGAGCGGCCATTCACTTTCACTTCTGCAGTACTTTTTGTACCAATTAAACCAGATGGGAGCTTGAAGGTGTATGTTTTGGTGAGTGACTTTAGGTTAGCACGTGTTTTGAAAAACACTTTTCGGCGGGTCTGAGGGGGACGGATACAATCCTGAGCAGCGTCTGTTTGTCCCTCAACAGAGGCAGCCTTTAGTTTAAAGGGGCAAGGCTATTTTGGCTGTCCCAGATTTGTCTTTTCACTCTTAGTTCTTTTCATTTTGCAGCCACGAGGGCTGGGTTTGGTTCGGACCCACAGTTAGCAACTATGTGTCCATCCTCCCCACAGCGGAAACAATACCAGGGTTTGGGCCGTGTACTGGGGTGGCTGCTTGGTAGTTCAGGAGTGGTATGGTCAGGTTTTTTACTTTCAGGTATCGCTGTGTTGTCTTTCTTTAGAGCATGACGTGTCTTTTGTTTCATGACGGCAGCTAATTGGCTTTTCAGATCAGCGACTTGTTTTTTCAACTCTTTTATACTGCTTGATTCTGTTTCGGTTGGGTTTTTGTTCGTTTCTGTGACAGTTTGTTCGTGAGAGACTGCTTTTTGTTTGGTGGTGCTAAAATGTTTTTTCATTCGTGTGTTTTTGACTTCTTGTCTGTTTTCGGCAGTGCGAAGGAAAAGTAATAACTCGGCAAAAGAAGGTGGATCTCTTTGTTTTAGCTCTGACTGCAGTTCTGTTAACAGGCCATTGTCCCAACAGCCTCTATTGAACTGTTTCACAAGTTGTCTGCTCATGTCATTTTGCTCAATACCTCCTCTACGCATTACAAGATTTAGTGCCACCTGCAGGCGATGCAAGTAAGCCGAAGGTCTCTCACCCGGGTCTTGGAGAGTGTTCATAAATCGCACAAGCAGTTCTTCACCATCTTCAACTGTACCAAAGGCTGAGTCCAAAAGCTTAAGGTAGTCTTTAGGGGTCGCTTCAGGCCCAAGGGGACGGATAACGTCAGAAGCAGGAGCAAGCAAACTTTCCAGAATTCTCCGAGTTTTTTCCAAGTCAGAAAGAGAAGAATCTTCAATCAGGTGGTCAACATGAAAACGCCACATTTCGTAGTCAGCTTCACTGTAAGGTCTGGGTACTTTACCAGAAAAAGCACGCAGTCTTAATGAGGGGTGAGAACTTGGTGTCTTTTCCGCATTTTTAACAATATGCTCAACTACGATTTTCTGAATTTCAGGTGGGCTAAGATCGTCTGGACTCAACATTTGAGATGTCACATTTTGTCTGAAGGGGCTTTGACATGAGTATTGGAAGGGTTTTGGAGTGTGTGGGGCTTCAACTTGATGTGGAGGTGAAACTGAACTCTGTGCAGGCTCAATGGGAGTGTTTGGCTCAGCATCTGCAGTACCAATAGACTTTTCAATGGTAGACATAACCTCCCGCAACACATCTTCGTAGTCTTTCCCACTTAACTTGGCTAAATCCTTTAGTTCACTAAGGTACGTGTCAGTAGCACGACTCCCTACTGTCCTGGTGTACACATCTTTCAAAACCTGAATGCAATATTTAAGATCAGGATTGTCGGTGGGTACAAATGTATAAGGCAAAGATGGAGCTAAAGTTTGTAGAGCTCTACCAGATTCAAACTCAATAATCCTGCTGCCTTTAAATACGGATGCCTCAGGAACAGTTAACACCCTAGTGACTGCACCATGCTGCTCTAGGTACTCCAAAAGCTCTTCACCTTTTTCTGATCCAATAAAACCACTAACAATAAGTGCATTCGGAACTTTGACACCAAGTTTTTCGACAAACTCCATTCTAACAGTGTTTAAACCGTTTAGTTTGATTCCTGGGGGTTATTCTTATGTTGTTACACAACTCTCTAGGCTCCTGGCTGGGCTCGCCACTAAAAATGATTTAATACTTACCCAAGATCATGTACTTTTGCTGACATCATATACAATAAGACAAGTACTGACATGTGTCAGTGACTTTGGACATGCACAGGCAAGAGTGGATTACTTCATTAAGTATGATTTAATATTTAGTCAATTTATTTTGCAATAAGTTCAGATGCAGTGAGACAATTACTCACATGTATCAGTAACCAGCTCAACTTCTACAACCCCTGGCAAAAATTATGGAATCACCGGCCTCGGAGGATGTTCATTCAGTTATTTAATTTTGTAGAAAAAAAGCAGATCACAGACATGACACAAAACTAAAGTCATTTCAAATGGCAACTTTCTGGCTTTAAGAAACACTATAAGAAATCATGAAAAAAAATTGTGGCAGTCAGTAACGGTTACTTTTTTAGACCAAGCAGAGGGAAAAAAAATATGGAATCACTCAATTCTGAGGAAAAAATGATGGAATCATGAAAAACAAAAGAACGCTCCAACACATGTCTGTGATTTGCTTTTTTTCTACAAAATTAAACAACTGAATGAACATCCTCCGAGGCCGGTGATTCCATAATTTTTGCCAGGGGTTGTAGATATTTTACCTGATTCTAAATGATTAGATAATCATTAAATGCAAATCATTGTTTTAGCCATTGGTGACTTTTTATTAAAATTTACTGAACAAAGGTCTAATGAAAACCATTGCACATATAATAATTCTTACTGTATGGTCCAGCATGATGACTAGAATGCCTGAATTCATATAAAAAAAAAAAAATTAAATTAAAAAGTAATTCTGAGAGAAGCAGCAAAGCATTGCTTCGCTGTTTGCGCTGTGACCCGCTGCTTCACTTTTCAGGTTCTCAGAAACAGTGTGTAACCCTTCTAGTATTTCTTGACCTTTGTGTCAGTATTTGGAAATGGAAGTATATTTATCTCCACTGTATGTATCAGCAGAGAAAAGAGGAAATGGCCTGATCAGAAGATTATAGATTTGAAAGAGCCTAGGGGTGTATCAACATAAGACATAACAACACTTTGTTTAACTGGAAAACTATGTATACAAAATTTAATGTCAATGAACTCAATTGAACTAAAATGGCAGTACAAAATTAAATGAGAGCGCTCTTTGAAAAAAATAAAATAAAAATAAAATAAAATATATCCAAATGAAATAAAATATACTCCGGTATAGTCCTTTAGTCTTTTCTTGCTTCTTTAGGTTCGCTCAGTGTTCAGTGTATTTTATAACCTGTCGGGCTACAATCTACCCGTTCATTTGACTCTTGGGCTGGGGCTCGCCATCCAGTACTGGGAATCTTGATCTGTTCGTCCTCTGCACGTCTGCGATTTGGACTTTGATCCCAACATAAAACCTGACCTTTAAAGTACATTTGGAATACTTGTTGGCGTCTTGATCGATACAGGGCACAATGTGCTAACAAGGCTACGGGGTTTCCTGAGGCTTCCACGGCCACTCGGCACTTCAGTATCCAGCAACAATTGTATCCATAGAGGAAAACCAATTTCCACGCGTAAGCTCTTGTAACACACGAGCAGGGGGTTCTCTGGTCAGCGTCTGATGAAAGACTGAGCAAGGCGCAGCGTTGTGCAATGCCCCGCGGTTCAACCGTTGACCTTATTGGTTAATATCACACCAGGCTTACTGCTATTGGTTGCTCAGTGTGTCAATCAAAACAACATTTTAACTTAAGCTTACAACTTCTTAACTCTTCTTTTTTTTTTTTCTTTTAGTATGTTTATGTCAACATACTTATGAACTTATATCTCTCTGTTATTTTATCACTATTTATGCTCCGGTAAAAAAAAAATTCATTTTATTTATCTCATTTTTAACACTGGGTTACAAGTGGGTCCGCATTCAACAGAGAAATGATCCTTTTCCCAATACACACCCTCAAAAACAATGGCTGCTCCAGCATAATGTGAACTCATAACCGATAAGGGAATCTTGAAGCAAAAAGGCTGTTGATGTCGGTGGATAGAATCATTTCTTATCGATTCTTAACAGAAACCAGTTTAGGTACCCATCCCTAGTTGTCTTCGAGGTCATCTAACTCAAAACCCAAGAAATACTCATCAGATCTTCAGTCATGAAGATTTTCCTGACAAATTCCCTATTCTCCGCTTCTACGCTGTTGAGAATGCTGTCTTCATCGACAACAGTATCTGCAGCCACCGCTATGACATAAATGCCCCCTCTATATTGGGGAAGAGACTTGGCTAACCAATGCAAAATGAGCATTAAACCCGGAAGTATGTCTGATGTACACATGCGTATCAGGTTTCAGCCTTGACATTCATTGGTTATTACACGACTTCTGGGGGCACCCTACAAACACTAAATATAGCGGGCCGGCAGTCAATGGAAGTTTCTCCGGGGAGTGATATTTCGAGGACCGACAGGGTGCGTCATGCATAGCGGTCTGATATACACTGATGACCGGCAGGACTAGATTTAAAAGCATGATAATTACAACAGACAACAGGTTGGTAAATCAAAGATCAACATCATAAAATGAAGCTCATTAACAATTACAACAAAACTGTTGAAATATGAAATACTTAGATAAATAAAAACTGAAATAATAAAATTACATTGAAATGCTGCCTTGTGACCAGGAATACAAGTGGAGATTGAGAAGTTTTGAACCTGACCCAGAAAAAGTAAGATGTGGTTTTCATATTTTGCACTGTGAGAAACCAACATTTCTCAAGAATGTGTGAAATTTTGACTCACACGGTACAATGTTGACAAATATTAGTTTCTCAAAATCAAAAACATCCAGAACCAAGGCCTACGTTTTCAGGATCAGGCTCAAATATTCTCAATTTGTACAGTAGAACATAGGCAACTACAAAATACTTTGTGTCAACTGCTTGTTGTCTATGAAAACTGATATGTAAGAGTCTGATTTACTAAGAACCTAGATTGCGAGTGACAAACCTTTGTGCAATCCAAACTTGATAGCAGGCAGTAATGTGACGCAGATACCAGTACATAACCAAGCACTTTGTGTGTGTTAACAGCCAGAAGCGCAAAATGAAACAATGAAATAAGTCAGCCACTTAAGTTAAATTACTACATGCAAGTGCAAGGCACCTCTTTATCCAGATCTAATATACATGGAAGATAACTCAGCACACACATAGCAGTATATTTAATTGATTTAGCTAATGCTGTCTCTGTTTATCATCATGTGTTGACTGTTTGTTTGTAAAACCGATTACACTCGGTGCTGTTTCTCATTGTAAATGAGAATTTCCTCAAACCCAGAGGTGGTGAACTCTTAATTTCTTGCTGTCACCCCTTCTGTTGTTTTATGATAATGGGAGATCAGGATTCACTTGCAGTATTTGCCTTGCACTTCGTTATGCATCAACTCTGACACATACAGTGAGGAAAATAAGTATTTAAACACCCTGCGATTTTGCAAGTTCTCCCTCTGCAATTTTTATAAACAGAGCCTGAGAGTTTATTTTATTTTTGCTTATTTTCATCTTTTCCATATTTCAGTGTCTGCACTACAGCAGTAATGAGCAGCATGACAGAATTATTGTGCAATAGAGAGGCGTGCAAAAGTCCAAGGTATTGTGCAACCAAGGTATTAACAGATGTACACATGTCTGATGTAGAATAGTTAATGTGGAGGAAGCAACAGTGCTATAGTGCTCCACTAGAAGCCAACAGCCTCACAGCCACTGGGAAGAAGCTGTTCCTCAGTCTGGTGGTTCAGTACCTGATGCTCCGCAGCCTCCTGCCTGAAAGGAGAGGAACAAGCATTGCACTTGATGGGTGGGTGGGGTCTTTTTTTGATGTTGGACACCCTTTTCCTTCATCTATTTGTGTATGTGTCCATATCGGTGGGTAGGCTGCCTCCAACAATCCTCTGTGCAGCATTCACAACCCTCTACAGAGGCTTCTTCTGGGGCAAACCTGGGGCAGGGCTGAGGTGTTGTTGCTCCAGGTTAAGTCCTTGGTGAGGTTTACGCCCAGGTACCTAAAGCTGTCGACTGCTTCGACAACTGCTCCTCCAGTGGTCGGGGGGAACATCACTCCTCCAATGTTCGTCTGTTCCTCCGGAAGTCCATGATCATCTCTTTCATCTTTTTCATGTTGATGCAGAGGTTGTTGTCTTTGCATCAACCTTCCAGGTGTTCAACATCCTGCCTGTAGCCGTACTCATTGCTGTTGCTGACGCATCCCATCAATACTGTGTAATCAGCAAACATCACTCTATGACAGCCTGCGTGCTTTACTACACAGTCATAAGTGACAGGGTGTACAGGAGTACTGAGGGTGATGGAGGAGGAGAAGATCTCGTAGATCTTTACAGACCGCAGCCTCACCCTGAGAAAGTCCAGGACCCAGTTACAGATGGAGGTGTTCACTTCAAGTGTGTTGCATTTATGCAACAGAGTCTGTAGTATTATGGTATTGAAGTTAGATGGATATAGGAGTGCTTGTTCTCCAGGTGAGCAAGGGCCGTGTGGACTACATGTGCGATGGTGTCACCTGTTGATCTATTTTTGCAGTAGGCGCACCCATGTGGGTTTACAGTGATGTAGATGGAGTCCTTGATCTGTGCCATGATCAGCCTGTCAAAGCCTTCATGAATATCTGATACTCTTTGTGCTTCTTACCCTGTGTGGTGCTATCCAATGCTGCTGGAACCTGAATTTCCCTGAAGTCTTCCCAAGGGTTTAATAAAGTTCTATCAAATCTAATCTGTTAGAATGAGGGCTACCAGCTAGATAGTCACTCAGGCCCATCACTGTGGAACCTTTGGAGATGGGTACGATAGTAGCAGTCTTTAGGTAGGTGAAGAAAATTTCCCATGACAGAGAGGTGTTCAGGATGTGCATCAGCAACTTGGGGATTAAGGAATGTGTTTAATGGCACCTTCATGGGAGGTGACTGTCTAGAGCCGTACTTCCCAGCCCTGGCCCTCGGAGACCCCCTGACCTGCACATTTTCCATCTCTCCTTGTGCTGCCGAAAGCTAATTAGCTGATTCAGGTGTGCTCTGCCAATCAAGACCTAACAAACAACTGATTGAGCCACTTAGCTTTTTGGCAGAACAAGGAGAGGTTTCCAAGGACCAGAGTGAGAACTAATGGTCAAGCAGCAGTGGGCTTTAACCAAAAGATCCTCAGTTCAAATCCCCGTCAGACTGGAAAGTCATTAAGGACCCTTGGCAAGGTCCTTAATCCCCAAGTCTTTCCTGGTGTGCAGTTAAGTACAAGTACAGCCCTTCTTTCAAAGGGTGTACTTGCAATATCAGATGGTCACCAGTCTAAATGACAATAACTATTAATAATAAATAATAATAACCATTGCAAACAAGTAGTGTCCAAAGTATTCCAGAAACGGCCAAGAGGGTGCAGGTTTTCTTTGCAGCTGATGACTCCAGCAGGTGATTTCACTGATGAACTCATCCCAGCTGCTCAAAATGATGCTAACCTGTGAAATCACCTGCTGGAGTCAGCGGCTGCAAAGAAAACCTGCACCCTCTTGGCCGGTTCTGGAATACTTTGGACACCGTTATACAACCCCAATTTCCAATGAAGTTGGGATGGTGTGAAAAATGTAAATAAAAACAGAATACAATGATTTTCAAATCCTCTTCAACCATTGAATACACGACAAAGATATTTAATGTTCAAACTAATAAACTTTATTGTTTTTGTGCAAATATTTGCTCATTTTGAAATGGATGCCTGCAGCACGCTTCAAAAAAGCTGGGGCAGTGTATGTTTACCACTGTGATACATCACCTTTCCTTCTAACAACACTCAATAAGTGTTTGGGAACTGAGGACACTAATTGTTGACACTTTGTAGGTGAAATTCTTTCCCATTCTTGCTTGATGTACGATTTCAGTTGTTCAACAGTCTGGAGTCTCCGTTGTCGTATTTTGTGTTTAATAATGTGCCACACATTCTCAATGGGTGACAGGTCTGGACTGCAGGCAGGCCACTCTAGTACCTGCACTCTTTTACTACCAAGCCGCGCTGTTGTAACACGTGCAGAATGTGGCTTGGCATTGTCTTGCTGAAATAAGCAGGGACGTCCTTGAAAAAGACGTTGCTTGGATGGCAGCATGTGTTGCTCCAAAACCTGGATGTACCTTTCAGCATTGTTGGTGCCAACACAGATGTGTAAGTTGCCCATGCCATAGGCACAAACACACCCCCATACCATCACAGATGATGGCTTTTGAAGTTTGTGCTGATAACAATCTGGATGGTGTTTTTCCTCTTTTGTCTGGGGGACACAAAGTCCATGATTTCCAAAAACAAATTGGGACGTAGACTCATCAGACCACAGCACACTTTTCCACTTTGCGTCAGTCCAATTCAAATGAGCTCGGGCCCAGAGAAGACGGCGGCGTTTCTGGATGTTGTTGATGTATGGCTTTCACTTTGCATGGCAGAGTTTTCACTTGCACTTGTAGATGTAGCGACAAACTGTTTTAATTGACAGTGGTTGTCTGAAGTGTTCCTGAGCCCACACGGTAAGATCCTTTACACCAGGGGTGGCCAAGTTTGGTACTCGAGAGCCACATTCCTAGGCTCATTAAAAGTCTGCTAACGAGTCTTTCATTGGATTCAGGTGTGTTGGAGCAGGGAGACAACTAAGAGTGTCAGGAATGTGGCTCTCGAGGACCAAACTTGGCCACCCCTGCTTTACACAATGATGTCGGTTTTTAATGCAGTGCTGCCCGAGGCATCGCAGGTCATGGGCATTCAATGTTGGTTTTTGGCCTTGCCGCTTACGTGTAGAAAGTTCTCCAGATTCTATGAATCTTCTGATTATATTATGGACTGTAGATGCTGGAATCCCTAAATTCCTTGAAATTGAACATTGAGAAACATTGTTCTTAAACTGTTGGACAATTTATTTCATGCAGTTGTTCACAAAGTGGTGATCCTCGCTCCATCTTTGCTTGTGAATGGCTGAGACTTTTTGGGATGCTCCTTTTATACAATCATGACACTCACATGTTTCCAATTAGATGTTCTTTGAGCATTCATCACCTTTCCCAGTCTTTTGTTGCCCCGTCCCAACTTTTTTGAAATGTGTTGCAGGCATCCATTTCAAAATGAGCAAATATTTGCACAAAAACAACAAAGGTTTATCAGTTTGAACACTAAATATCTTGTTTTTGTGGTGTATTCAATTGAATATAGGTTGAACACAACATCCCAACTTCATTGGAATTTGAGTTGTAAATATTTCTGGGACAATATATTGTAGAACAATAGTTATCATAACATGCCTACCAGTGGTTATATGTTGATACATTTTTATACATTCAAAGGCACTGGTTAAAGATACACACCTATGGTTACTATTAAACACATATCACCATGCTTTTGTCTCGATCTTTTGACCTTGAAAGGTCAATCTCAAGGTCATAACTTTAAAACAGTTTGGCACCTAACACAACTCAAGTGTTCAAGTTGAATGAATGAATGACTGAATGAATTTATTCGGCGGCGCACACACACGCGCACATACTTAACAACAACAAAAAGAAGAAATCTCTCAAACAAAACAAAACAAAACTCAGCCATTTTCCAGTTTTGTGTGGCCGAAGGGGTATAGGCTGAAGCAAAAACTTATAAACACCCACCCCTTTTACCATTTGCTATATACACGTATATATACATATCATCAGTTGATTCCAAAATCAGTTCATTTCAAAATACTCTGTCAAACAAAGTTGCAACTAATAATAACAGTAATACTAATAATAGTAACGATAATTATCAACCACAATAATAACAATAGCAATAATAACAGCAACAATAATATCAAACAATTTACATACACAACACAGGATCACAAACTCATCTTACCTCATCAGACACATACCTAGAGAACATCACTTCTTTATATTGATATTTAAACTGATCAATATTTGGACATCGCTTGAGTTCCTCCCTCAGGTTATTCCATATTTTAGGGCCACAAATGCAGATACAGAAACCTCTCCTGGTCATCTGAGCACCAGCAATTTTAAAATAATACAAGCCCCTTAGATTATATAAGTTAAGTCATTCAAATTTGGACAGAACTGAGTAAATGTCAAGGCTACACAGAACCATATACTAAGGTAACACCGAATGACAAAGACATTTACATGAGTCTGTGTCATACTTGTAAGGCACAGGAGCTGAATTCTCTCCCGTTCTTACTTGAAGGCATCACCTTGGTCCTGTGAAACTAACTGAAATATGAGCTATACAAGACAACAGCTGCTCTTGTTGCTGACAGATGCACTGCCACTGAAACAAATCAATAAGGCAGTGTTTCTCAGTAAACAAAACAACAATGACTGCTCCTCATGCTGCCACTAGGACTATTTCAAGCCTTCGACGTAGTCTTTCCTTGCTCGCCGTGTCTTGCTTACTGAAGCGATACCTGGTTGCTAAGCAGCAAGGCTGGATGACGACAGGTACTCATTTCAAGGGCCTCAATTTCTTCCTGTGCATTAATTGCCTGGCAAAGGTCAAAAAGAAAAGCTTGAAATACACATTTGATTCCATTTTGTAAAGCCCATGTCAAACTTTCATCTGGCTTGCTTGTAGCATGTACAGTAATTTAACAATCCAAGCACAACATACAAACACGTGAATACACAGTGACATTAGTACTATTCAAAACTTCAACAGAGTACCTAAAACTCCAGTAACTGTCAACAACAGCAACAGCATGTGCCCTATTTTCCAGAGTATAAGTTGCAGTATTTTTACTAGTTTGGGAGATCCTGCAAAATATACTCCGGTGTGACTTATATACTGAAAAATCACTTTTATTCTTCTTTCGGCTGTTCCCGTTAGGGGTCGCCACAGCATATTAATCGTTTCCATCTCACCCTGTCCTCTGTATCTTCCTCTGTCACACCAACCACCTGCATGTCCTCCCTCAGCACATCCATAAATCTCCTCTTTGGCCTCCCTCTTCTCCTTTCTGATGGCTCCATCCTCAGCATCCTTCTCCCTACACTGCAAATTATTTGGTTTTTACAAAGATAAAAAAAAGAACATGATTTGGAAGTGTTAGATAATTTATCTGGTTTTAAGAGTTAATTTCTTATTTTAAGCGTTCGACATATATTTCTAAATTTAACAATCTTAATTCAAGAAATCTTGTCAAGTGAAATTATCTGTCCATGCAGAAAGATAATTTCCTTCAGACTGTTTTTTTATTATCTTGTTTTCAGACGCTCCTTTTTTTTTTGCAGTGTATATACCCGGGGTCCCTCCTCTGCACGTCTAAACCATCTAAATCTCACCTCTCTGATTTTGTCTTCAAGCCGTCCCACCTGAGTTGTCCCTCTGACATGTTCATTCTTACACCTGTTCATTCTTGTCACTCTCAAAGAGAATCGCAACATCTTCAGCTCTAAGCTGTACAACATAGCTGGTCTCACTACTGTCTTGTAGACTTTCCCCTTCACTCTTGCTGATATTATTTGGTCACAAATCATTCCTGCCACCTTTCTCCACCCACTTCATCATGCTTGCACTCTCTTCCTCACCTCTCTACCACACTCTCCATTACTTTGGACAGTTGACTCCAAGTATTTAAACTCATCTACTTTTACCACTTCTACTCCTTGTATTTGCACTACTCCCCTGGGCTCCCTCTCATTCACACACACGTACTCAGTCTTGCTCCGAATGACTTTCATTCCCAAACTCTCCAAAGCATATCTCCACCTCAGGGGCGTAGGCAGAAATCATAAAATCGGTGGGCCCACAAAAAAAATCAGACAGGCCCAACCTTTGGGGTTGTAGGTAAGGTGTAGGTATTATAATACACCGTTTGAAAAAGTGTGCCTCGTTTGGACATCGCAAGCAATGTTATCACTTAGCCTACAGCACTGGCAAAGTGAGCACACAGACGCGACACGTCAGACACAAGTACTCTTCATGGATAATGCAAGCTGCAGTGCAGCGCCACACACACACACACACACACACACACACACACACACACACACACACACACACACACACATTCAGTGCAAGTCTGGTAGCCTACTTGGCTCGGTCTAAACCCAAAACGTCAATAGGTATTTAAATAAGGCATTGTTTCAAAAATGAATTCCAAGTTTAATGATGAACACATCTCAGCCAACTGCACAGACGCTGTGTGCACAGTTACACAGACGCAAAGTGTCAGACACAAGCACCCCATGGACAATGCAAGCAGCAACGCAACACTTAGTCATGTAACTTCCTTTAAAATAAAAATTCAAAATATATCTGCAAAATGAAAACAGGTTGGCTCAGCGGCCAAATTATGAAATTGATAAACAATGGAAACCAAATTAAAAACCATCAGAACGGACACCAACATGATTTGTGGCAGTTGCAATATAATATTAATAATTAGGCCTATTTAGAAGAAAAAAGTAATTAATAGTCTCACACTTACATTTGACGAATCCTTTTAATGCTACAGCAGGAGATGACGGGGTTTTTTGTTGAACTCTCTTATCACGTCATCACAGTCCAACGATTCAGTCAGTTTTCTTTCAAGGGAAAGCACGGAGAGTGCATTCAGTCTGTGAGTCAACATGGATGTTCTGGTGGACGTTTTTATCCATTTAACAGTGGAAAACAGCCGTTTGACAGTGCATGTTATTGGCATTGTGATGTGGGCCCGCAGAAGACTATTTATTTGAGGAAAAATGTGCTCCCTCGTTTATCGCGGGAGTTACGTTCAAAAAATAAGCTGTGAACAAAATCCACGAAGTAGTCAGCGCTATTCTTTACAATTATTATAGATGTTTTAAGGCTGTAAAACCCCTCACTACACACTTCTCAAACAGGCATTAACATTTTCTCAATTTTCTCTCCTGTGTAAACACTCTTTTTTTTTCTGTGCGAGAAGATTATAAACAGACACACGCAGAACACAATGCGCGTGCTCTCCCTTCGCTCACTGCCTCCAGAGGTACGGATGCGGGACCCGCAAAGAATCCAAGTCCTCTCTCGGTGGTCACGGAGTTCTGCGGCTGTGATCAACATCCGGATCAAAACAGCGAGCGTAGTCTCTGGACCTGTTGCCAGATTTGGCGCAATTCCGCACAGCAGACAGGAGGAGGTGGCCCTCTGCTGCATTTACTGAGCCCGCAGAAAGCGCATCGAAGGCATGCAAAATTGCACTAAAAAAAAATCTGCGAAACTGTGAGGCCGCGAAAGGTGAACTGCGTTATAACGAGGGACCACTGTACTCTGAAAATGAATTAATTAAAATCACAGAAGATGAACCAGATTTTTTGGACAAAATCGCTCAGTGCTAATGCAATACCATATCATAGGAATACAATGAGGCAACAACAGGTGACTGTCGAGTGTCGACTCAGCCTTCTCATTGGAGTGGGGCGGGCCTGGCTGACAAGTGGGCGGACCAAGGCCCATCCAGGCCCACCCTTGGCTACGCCTAAGCTCCACCTCTCCAGGCTATACTCAACCTGCTCTCTACTCTTACTGCAGATCACAATGTCATCTGTAAACATCATAGTCCATGGAGACTCTTGTCTGATCTCAATCAAGTTGTTCATCACCATTATGAACAAGAAAGGATGCAGAACTGATCCTTGGTGTAATCCCACCTCCACCTTGAATTAGTCTGTCATTCCTACTGTGCATTTCACTGCTGTCACACTATCCTTGTACATATCCTGCACTACCCTCACATACTTCTCTGCCAATCCAATTTGTCTAAAGCTGAAAATGCACAATGTAACTCCTTCTTGGCTTGAAACCATATTGCTGCTCACAGATCTTCACCTGTTTTCTAAGCCTAACTTCTCCTACTCTTTCCCATAACCATGCTGTGGCTGATCAACTTTATGCCTCTGTAGTTACTGCAACTCTGCACATCACCTTTGTTCTTAAAAATAGGAACTAGCACACTTCATCTCCACGCATCATCAAATGTTATGAAACAATCTGGTTAGAAACTCTACTGCCATCTCTCCTACACATTTCCATGCCTCCACTGGAATGTCATCTGGACTAACTGCCTTTGTACTCTTCATCCTCTTCATAGCTGCCCTCACATCATCCTTACCAATCTCTTGCACTTCCTGATATACTCTCTCCACATCATCTAGCCTTTTTTCTCTCTCATTTTCTGCATTCATTAGCTCCTCAAAATATTCCCTCCACCTTCTCAACAGACTCTCCTTGACTGTCAGCACACCATCTGCATCTTTTACCACCCTAACCTGCTGCTCATCCTTTCCAGCTCTGTTCCTTTGTCTGGCTAACCGATGCGACTCCTTTTCTCCTTCCTTACTATTCAATGTCTTGTACAGCTTTGCCACTTCTCTTTTCACCTTATGCCATATTTCCTTGTACTCCTGTCTACTTACTTCATCTCTCCGACTATTCCAGCTCTTTCTTGCCAACATCTTTCTCCTTATGCTTTCCTGGGCATCTTCCTACCACCACCAAGTCTCCTCATCTTCCTTCCACTGTCCAGATATCACACGCTGTACCTTCCAGCTGTCTCCCTCACCACATCTGCAGTACCTTTCCAGCTGTCTAAAACTGCTTCCCCTCCATCCAGTGCATCTCTCACCTGCTCACTGAATTTCACACTACAGTCTTCCTCCTTCAGCTTCCATCATCTGGTCCATTGTTGAGCTCTCTCTTCATGTTCTTCATCTCTCAAGTCATCCTACAAACCACCATCCTATGCTATCTAGCTACACTCTCCCCTACCACCACATTACAGTTTCTAATTTCTTTTAGCTTGCATCTCTTATAAAGAATACAGTCCACCTGTGTGCACCTTCCTCCACTCTTATGTCACCCTGTCCTCCTCCCTTTTCATCAAGTAGATATTTATCACAGCCATTATCATCCTTTTTGCAAAATCAAGTACCATATGCCCTTCCACATTCCTGTCCTTGATACCATATCTACTGATTAATTTCTCATCACCTCTATTCCCTTCGGCAACATGCCCATTGAAGTCTGCTCCTGTCATCACTCTTTCATGCGTGGACACACGCTCCACCACCTCATCTCACTCACTCCAGAAATCTTTCTCCTTTGTTTCGCAACCTACCTGTGGGGCATATGCACTGATGATATTCACCATCACTCCTTCAATTTCCAACTTCACACTCATCACCCTATTAAACACTTGGTTAACCTCCAACATACTCTTAACATACTCTTCCTTTAAAATGCTTGCAACACCATTTCTCTTCCTACTCACACTATGATGCAATAACTTGAACCCACTGAATATGCTCCTGATCTTAATTCCCTTCCACTTGGTCTCTTGCACACACAATATGTCTATCTTTCTTCTTTCCATCATCTCAGCCAACTCTCTCCTTTTACCAGTCATAATGCCAACATTCAAAGTCCTGACTCTCATTTCCACCCTTCTAGTTTTCCTCATTTCCCACTGTCTGTGGACATGTTCACCTCCTTTTCTTCTTCTTCTCCCAGCAGTAGCTCAATTTACGTCAACACCCTATTGGGCAACGGCACCGGTGGCGGTCGTTGTTAACCTGGGCCTCGACTGATCCGGTATGGGAATTCGATTTGTGCTCTTTATGGTTTTTTTTTGTTTGTTTGGTTGTTTTTTTTTGGCTTGTTTTAAGTCAGATGCCTTTCCTGACACAACCCTACTCATTTATCCAGGCTTGGGACCAGCACTCTGAGTGTACTGGCTGCATACCCCATGTGACTGAGTCATACTGAAAAATCACAAGTTTGTTATTTATAACAGTAATTATCATAACTATTTATATATAACTTTTCTAGGAATCAAAGCCCTAAAACTTAATTCCAATAATTAAAGAACAAATGTCAGTACTAAAAAGTACACTACAACCAGGGGTGAACGCAAGGCAGTGCAGTCTATGAAACTACCAAACTGTGTACCGCTAAAACAGTCAGAGGTGGTACGTAGTTGTGGTAAGAGCAGAGGGGTGATGCCTACCAAAAACCCACATTTAAAACCAGTCATGACAGCAGTTTCAGCAATAACACCTCTAATGACAATATGTCATCTGAAACAAATTTTATTCTCCTCATCAAATGCTTGCAAGTCAGCCTGAAATACCTCTGAAATGTCTGTGCAGTGATTTTGGCCGGTATGGGTCAGACATTAACACCTGGCGCAGGGTGCTGACTGTTATTCACTGTCAGAGTTTGGCAGGAGGACATTTGGTGACAAAAATCTCACAAATAAAAAGCTCTTTCACAATATTGTGTACTTTTTATTCCAACATCACAGAACGTAGCGCAGATATTTTCTGTCAGGAGACAATTAACATCACTTAAATGTGTGCTATGTCATGTGAAAGGGTGCACTTGATTTTCTCACAGTCCATGGGCTATTAGTGGTGGCTCCACTGGGACAAATAATGAAAGGATTAACACAAAATTCTAAACAGTCTTGTGGCTGGTTTACATGGTGCCATGTGTTATATTAGACAGCCTAACTGACTATTTTTGGACATTGATGGAAATAACGTCACACACTGTAAAAAATAAAAAAGTTGAGTCAACAACAAAGGTTTTTAAGTTTTTTCAACTTCAGGCCTGATAGTTGTGTTGACTTGCTCTCCTAAGTAAGCCTTTGAGATCACAACTTTGCATTACAACCAATAACTCTGTTTTGGTTCAAATAAAAATTAAGTTAACTAAGTGAATTAAGTTTTTTCAACTTTAGGAGTTGCTAGTTCTAACAACTTCACTTCACTTCACCTTATTTATTCAAAGTCTCCAAAGGAGCAATGGGCTGTACAGCAATGGGTATACAGAAAAGTACAAAATAAAAACGAAAAGAAAAGAAAAACACACCAGACATTCAGTACACAAGGGGGACACAGTACAGACCTGAATCGATGGAAATGGAACCGAGTTACCTAACGCGATTTACCATCAACCCTAAGTACCTGCTTCTCTCCTCTGGTCAGCATTCAGAACAGAGATAGCCACAGGTACAAAGGAATACTTATATTTGTTGCTCCTCACTGTAGGAAACCTAAGCCTCGCTCCAGATGGTAAATAACAAAATTCACTATGGAGAAGGTGGGCCAGATCAGATAAGATCCTCTGAGCCTTCCTCCTCACCTGTCTGGAAAACAAGTCAGACAGTGAGGTCTGCTGGGCCCCCAAGATCTTGCTGCACAATTTTACAATGTTGTGAAGTGGCTTCCGTACCAGCACATCATTGCAAAAAGTTAAAACCGATTCAACACAAGATTTATAAAATAGGGTCATTATTGTTCTGTCCACTTGAAAACATGACAACTTACGAAGACAAAACAGATGCTGCTGACCCTTCTTATACAGCAGGTCTGCATTGTCGTTAAAGTTCAGCTTGCTATCTATCAGTGTTCCCAAGTATTTATAGTTGTCCACATGCTCCACCTGTTGGCCTTTGATTGTAGTGGTTTTGGGTGAGATCATCCGTTTTCGAAAGTCAATAACCATATCTTTTGTCTTGACAACATTCAGCTGCAAGAAGGAGTCGTCACACCACTGAACCATATCTGCCACGACAGGGCCATGTTCCCTTTCATCACCATGCAGGAGACTGATAACAGAATCATCTGCAAATTTTAATATATGGCGATTCTTATAGTGGCTGCGGCAGTCATTCGTATACAAAATATACAAGAGAGGGGACAGCACACAAACCTGTAGTGAGCCAGTTGAGGAATACAAAACATCAGAAAGGCAACCATTTACCCTCACTCGCTGAGATCTCCCTGTTAAAAAGTTCAAAATCCAACCTGACATAGTAAAATCCAGTTTAAAATCCTTAACAAGCTTATTTATTAAAATATGTGGTTGGATAGTGTTAAAAGCAGAAGAAGTGTAAAAACTAGAAGACGTGCATGTGCCTTAGGACATTCTATATGCTTCAGGACCAAATTTAAGAGGGTGGCAGTAGCATCCTCCACACCTCAACCAGCCCTAGAAGCAAACTGAAGAGGATCAAGTAAATGCTCTACCTGGGAAAGAAGTTCGATCTTCATCAATTTTTCAAAAGACTTCATTACTAATGAAGTAAGAGCCACAGGTCTAAAATCACTGAAGACCTTGGGGGATTTCGTTTTGGCCACAGGGATTATTGTGCTTTGTTTCCAAACATTAGGAACCCTCTGTTCATTGATTGACCTTTGAAATATATCAAAAAAGACCGGGCCTAGTTGTTCTGCACAAGAGGATAATAAACGGCCACAGATATTGTCTGGCCCCGGACGTTTGTTGGCCTTGGTTCTTCTGAAACAAGTGACCACGGCCTGTTCATTAAAAGAAGGAGAACCTGGGCATAACAAGTCATTTTTCCATTTACAAATTTCATGATTAAAATCCAGAGTCTCAAATCTCAAGTAAAAAGAATTAAAATCTTGGGCCAATTCTTTTCCAGATTTAGTTCCATTAAGAGTTATCTTGTGATTATTATTTTTCTTCCTATTTGATCCTAAAATCAAATTTAAACCATCCCAAGCGGAGCCCATTTGGTTTTGGCTAAGTTGTTTTTCTAGTTTGGTCTTGTATCCCAATTTAGCCTTCTGATCTCGGTTTTAATCTCACTTTGTAGCTTTAACACCTCTTCCTGACTTCTTCATAGATCTTCATACAAGGTTACATAGCTGCTGATAACATCAGTCAGCTCATCAATATCAGCTGAGCTTTCTTTAAAAATATCCCAGTCAGTGCCTTGAAGGCCCATAACAGCATCCTCCGTCCACAGCTTGGACAGCCTGGTCAAAGCTCTGCCCTTCCTCAAAACAGAGCGATACGTTGTGATAAGCTGCACGTAGTTGTGGTCAGAACTCCCCAAGGGTGGGAGAGAGTAGGACTTATACGCTCCTTTAACCGAACCATAACACATGTCCAAGATTTTATTTTGCCTAGTTGCGCACGTGACATACTGATACAATAAAACTAGCAACTCAACTTAAAAGACTTTCGCAGCTGGTTGTATTGAAGAAATAGAACAGGAAAAAAAAAAATGCAGAAAGCAATTCTTCAGATGTTTAAAAGAAAAGAGCGAGACGCTGAAAATGCAAACGTCAGAAAAGTATGTATGGAAGACAATTCAATGCAAGAGGTACAAAGTCAGCATAAAGAAGCGTCAGATGCAGGACTCTTAGAAGCAACCACAGGAAATTATGCTAGATCTGCTTAGGCCTGTATATGGACAAAAGAACAGCATGAACAGGTCAGAATAAAAAATGAATTGTTGTATGCTCAGAATGGAAAGCCTGGCTGTACCTCATGATGTGATGTGAAGGACCTCAGTGTCACAGTGTTTTGTTTTGATGGGGGAAATCCATCATTTTTTGCTCTGAAGGAAACCTTTTCAGAGATTCTGTTTTTAATAATCTTAAGTGCTGAATGCAATGGTCTGAAATGAAAAGTAACTGCTGCTTGTTCATGTGTTCAATGAAGCAGTTATTGAAATTAAAACAAAAGAAGTTGTGAGGATTCTGAATTTTCTTTTACTATTTGCACATAAGTCTATTAAAGGTTGTCTCTCACAATAAAATAGTTCATCACATGTCATGTTTCTAATTGCTTTTTTGTCCACACACGTACTAAAATACTGAAAGGTTCATTTTTTTCAAGGATGCCCAAGGCGAGATGAACAATATAGAGCAATAAAGTGATATAGATTGTGATACCACCGGCAAGAAATTAAAACCACTTTCACCCCTGACTACAACACTGCACAAACACAGAAATTAAAGAGCTCATAATACAGAAAAAGGTGTGGCTTACAGGCTGGTGCAACTTATAGTCCAGACAATATGGTATACATTAACTGGATCAACTTCAGCTGGGCTCACACATCACATAATGACATTTAGAGAGAGAGAGTGGTGAAAAAAAATGGGGCTATTTTCTATAGGGCTTGTTACGCTATTAGCTTGCTGCTACCCAGAATGTTATTGATCCTCCTTATATCCTCCCCAACATCCAATCAGTCGATTAATGATTCCGACTTCTGCACATCCTCCTTGTGCACAGCAAAGGCTGTTGTATAATTTGCACAAAGCACAACCTTGTTCTAGCCTTCACACCATTACAGCAATCGCAAAACTAGGATTAAATAATATAGCCATGTTCCATACTGATTCAGGAGACGTTATTTCTTCAGACTTTGAGAAACTATGCTCCTATTGACTTAACCGTCTGCCTGGAATGATTTCAGAGTTTGTACTCAGAATTAATGGCTTCAAAAACTGAAGGGAGTAGCTGTCAACCAAAAAAACCATTATGTCTTATCATTTTGTCACAGACACCAAATGGTAGATAGCTCACATGCTGCTTCCAATCTGATACACACTTCTATCTCATGTGCTAGAATAGCTTCACAGTGATAAGGCTGAATAGACTTCTTTATGAACCAATGCAGTTACCAACACACAGGTTTAAAAGCCTCTACAAAGTAACTATTGATGGGAAAGCATAAATTAATTCTAGTCACATCAAATAATGACATAGAATTTCTTTTTGTCAGTAGTAGTAGCTCTATATAATTTTTTTCTTGGTGACACAAGGTGCAGGCATGAATTTTTAGCAGTAGCGTGACTGAATGTGAAGTAAAAGTGGAGTCAGTTTCAAGTAGCTACTATTTCACATAAAAATGGTAAGAGAGTGACTATACACCCAACCGTTGGGTCAATAAAGTAAATACGCGAGCATATACACCCAACCACTACCGACCAATGAGCGCGCTTGTAAGCTTACTTCCGGTTTCAACGCGGGAGGGAAAAAAGGCAGATATTTTCTCACCGGCTGCGGGAGGGTTCGCAGCCCGTGGAGGAGCTGTCATCTAAAGCGGTTCTGTTTGGCTCATCACACCCAGGGAACTGTGTCAAACTAACACCATCTTACAGCCAACAAGCAGCATTTTGTTCAAAAATTGTTTCGTAGTTGTTAACAGGCTTCCGTTCAAAATGATTATGAAGTTTGTCTGTTTTCATCCATTGCGGTGTTTTTGCAGTAATTAAATACAGCGCCATTAAATGTCAAATATACGCCGCAATAGAGCCTTAAAAAGTGGTGTAAAAAACATAGTTTAGATGCACAAAACATGTCAAATACACGATCGCGGTTGAGCGAATAAGATATTATATTTATCTGCGCAACGGTTGTGCATGTAACATTCAATGTATGACTTATCTGCCCAACGGTTGGGCGAATAAGGTAAGACATTATATTTATTTGCCCAACAGTTGGGTGTATAGCCTTTGCCAAATGGTAAATGGACTGCATTTATGTAACGCTTTTCCATCTGCATCAGATGCTCAAAGTGCTTTATACATCAATGCCTCACATTCACCCTGATGTGATGCTGCTACCATACAAGGCACCCACTACACACCAGGAGCAACTAGGGGATGAAAAACCTTCCCCAAGGGCCTTTAGTGATTTTCCGGTCAGGCTGGGATTTGAACCGAGGATCCTCTAGTTTGAAGCCCAACACTTAACCACTAGACCATCACCTCCCCTATCATAATACACAAATAGAATTAACTAACAACAACTGTTTAAAAAGTCTCAATTACTTTCCCGGCAGGAGACAAATCTAAATTTGAAAAACAAATTAACAAATAAACGGCTAAATGTTACAGGATGAACAACAGAAACACTACACGGCTAACAGTCAGAATAAAGCCATTATCCTTTATTTTTTCTGAATGTTGGACTATTGTCAACCAGATTCCTGATTTAGCAAGGTTTTTATTCATGGTCAGAGTTGTCTGACAAGGAAACTAATTTTATTGAATGTGGAGTTCCTCAAGGTTCGATTTTGGGACTGCTTTTATTTATAATATATATCAATGATTTTGCATCCGTTTCTGCCACAACATTTCCATTGTTGTTTGCTCATGACACTAATCTTTTCATTTCCAGTAAAGATATACATGGTTTGGTTAAAAGTTTAAATAATGATCTCTTGAATTATTCGATGTGGTTCAAAGTTAACAAATTATCGTTAAATATAAATAAGTCTAATTTTATGTTATTTGCTGGCAAAAAAATGTAATCATGATCAAATTAAAATTTATATAGACAATGAAGAAATATCAAGGGTCTCTTCTACATGTTTCTTGGGTGTATGTATGGATGACAAATTGTGTTGGAAAGAACATATCGAATATGTTTGCAAAAAATAACCAAGTCAATAGGAATCATAAGCAAAATAAGATATTATGTACATTACAAATGTCTTTTAACATTATATTACAGTTTAGTTTATCCTTATTTGGTTTATTGCAATGTTGTGTGGGAAGCGCCTTTGCAACGTATATAAACAGAATTTTTCTTTTGCAGAAAAAATGAGTTTGAATAGTTTATTTTTTGAAACCTTGTGCTCCAAGTGCACCTTTGCTTTTCAAATTGCAGCTCTTAAATATCTATTATATAAATATTTTCCTGACCTGTATATTTGTCTTCAGAGCGCTTCATGATATTAGTTGACCTTTTTTTTATTAGATATTATTTTGTGCATAACCATCAAATTCATAATTATCCGACAAGGCAGACTTCATATTTGCATTCATTTTTGCATAGAACGACTCGTTATCAGCGTCACATCAGATATCATGGTGTTAAATCTTGGAATAATACAGTACATCTTCTAAATCTATCCATCACCTTAAACAGATACAAAGTCAATTAGAAGTAAACCTCCTATATGAGTATTTATAATGTCAATATTTTACTTGGTTTTGACTGATTTACATGTTTTGCACTTTATAAATTATATATAATCCTTTTGTTTATTGTTGTCACATTTTTGTTTTTTGGGGAGTGGGTCTTTGATAAGGCTCGTTGGCATCTACCTCTCCCCTGCAAAGTATCCTCATATTGTATTTTTTCTTTTTATTTACTTTATATATATTATATATATGTAAATTTTTTATTTATTGATTGATTGATTTTTCTGTAAATTGTGATTTTCATTGTGTGCTAAATAAAATGAAATGAAATGAAATGCAACAATTTGATCATGTTAGCATAAAAAAGCAAATGGATTAGTGGTTAAAAAATACACGACAGGACCAGATCAGTTAGAGACTAGTGGTTGTGGTGAGAAGTACTTTTTTCTAGTTGCAATAATTACTGCCCACAGTTAAAAAAATAAACAAATAAAAATGCAAATGTCAAAATATAACATGTCATAAATCATTTCAAGAAAAAGGAATTTAAAATACACAAATGTCAAGCTTCTGAAAAGTATCTTCATTTATGCACTTAATACTTGGTTGGCACTCCTTTGGTGCCAAATTACCGCATCAATGCAGCCTGGCATGGAAGCAGTCAGTCTATGGCACTGCTGGGGTTGTTTTAAAAGCGGACTTCAGCTAGTTTGTAATGTTGGATTTGGTGTCTCTCTTCCTCTTTCGACAATCCCCCATACAGAATCTCTGAGGCACAATCTATGGGGCCAATTAAGCCCAGTAATACCCATAAACTGTACACCACTAGACAAACCCCGCAGGACGTCATCCATAGGTTTTCTATAGAGACCCGGAACAGCCGATGTGAAGCCCATATCTGGGTGTTACCATGTTGTCAGCAGTGGCATTGCTGACTTTGGCTACTTCACGATGAAGCCATAAATGGATAAAGAGGTGGAGTGTGGGTAGTTCCGTTGTGTGACAGAAGAAACCTGAACGTGCCACTATCTTTGAGTCTGAACAAGCTATCTTGGTTCAGGTGCTTGTTAAAACATATTTTGGGGACTGTGCATTGGGTATCATAATGATTTGCTTTAGCATGGACATAAAAAGTTATAAGCTGCTTATATTCTCCAGTAATCACGGAAATGGATCTAATGGATGTAGCTACCAACAGCTGTTCAAAGTGCTAATGCTGTTAGCGTATAAATAACATTAATGATAACTTCACTGCAGCAGGGAAGCCTCAGCTGATCCGTTAAGACATTTCATCACACAACAAGCCATATTATCCAGGTATTTGTCATGAAACACTTAAAACAGACAGCCCTGTACAACAGCTAAAGGCCGTAGGGAGTGACACTAGGTTACATACATTATAAGAATTGAAGCTGAGCTCTAGTTTGATTGTTGGTTAGCATGTCTTCTCTGATGAGACCTATTCTCCCAACACAACCTTACTCTCCAAGCATGGAGCTCCTCCTCCCTCCGAAACATGTTTTAGCATTTCAGACATCTTTTTTCTGTGCCACTCAGCACTGATGTAAAAATAGAAAGACTTCAATCAACTCCCCATCAGTAAGCACAGCACCTTCCACACACTGTAATACACACTGCTGCATGTACACTCCAATACAGGCATATACCAGTCTCTTTATTATTCAGGCTCTGTGACTGTCCTGTCACTCAATGTCCCAGTGAGTCAACAGAGCAAAAGTAGTAACATATAAAAGATACTTCTCTGTCTGCAAATGCTAAACTTTCCTCCGAGTCACATCTCAACAGAACTATTATTTTTTAATACATCAAATATGTGCACTCTCAGTTTATCAAAGGCACTATTTCACATTCAGATTATAGAAGAAAGAATGCTGGTTTTTCCTTTGACGGAGTCATTACATTTCAGTTTGGAATGCTGTACCATTATTCAGGAGGTGGGCCGAAGTTTAACAACACTAAGTCCATTTACAGAAAAGCCTTAAGGCACCTTGACACCTGCACAAATTTGATTCCTACACTGGCATGCAATCTAGCGTGTCAGTGAGTAAAAGAGCTGTAAATTGTAAATTGTGCACAAACTGTGTGCGTTGCAAGCAAGTGCACAAAGAAAATTTTGAAATGTTCAACAATAATTTCATGAACTGATCGTGAACATGACGCAACCTATTCGAAGCTCTGCGTATCATTGTGCGCAGGGCATCTGAACGATTATGACAAGATGTCGCATCTATAACAATCTGTTTAATCCCCATAAAATCGTCCCTGAAAGCAATATTAATTTTTCGAACAGTGTCCACCTGGAGGTCTCTCACAGTTTCTGGAAAAAAATTGATGCAGCAAAGCTCCAAATCATTCAGACATTTATTCGCAATAAAAAATAGACGAGAGGAGTGGACCACACCTCACTCAAAGCCTGCTCACAGGCGAATGACGCAACCGACAGGCATGAAAAAAACTCACGCATGCGCACGAGGGTTCAAGCTTGTCTGACGCAATCACACGTGATTCAAATCCATATGGTTTTAAAAAAAATAATAAGGTCGGATACTTTTCTAACAGACCTCGTATATTCTCAACTGCACGACAAGCACGAGACAACCTGCCGCTGTAGATAATTTATCTGTCATTCTGGAAGTGATGAGAGAATGGTTTCAACAGCCAAGTTCTGAAAATAAATTAGTCATCGGCTACAAAATGATTATTTTATATAGCGTGGCATCCAGCGGGACAAAGTGGCATTGGCATGACAAGTTGCACGGCAGTGCGCAGATCCAATTCATGCAAGCGTCAAGGTGCCTTTACTGAGGAAGTCAACACTTTTCAGCTCCCTAATACATGTGCCATGTCTCTCAAAGTGTAAACAGTCGAAATACTGGAAACACCATGACAGAAGGCAGATTTGATTTGAAATGTCTAATTTGGTTTCAATCAACACCTCTCCCACACCGATTTCTCCGTTGGTGATACAGTCGTCCCCTTACTCAATCACTCTCTGACACAGTAGTTCTCACGTTTTTTTCCACTCAATGTTTGATGAGTTTCCAAAATAAAAGTTCTGTGTGCATTTTAATGCCAATTTAATCCATATGCATCAGAAGACAAAGTAAGTCCTATCCCTCCCTGAAACCCAACAAAAGCAGATGCAAAATCGACTTTGCATGTTAATACAATGTTAAGGAAAATAAACGGGAAAAAAAAATTGTGATGCTGCAGAGTAAAAAAAAAAAACAATAGATTAGCTGCATAAAACTAGAGTGGACCAAAAGACCAATATGTTGCAACTCTGTGGTCATGTACTCCTGCTCACATTTTCCCTTTCTTTCTATTCAAATCACAAACACAATTAGTTTGATCAGGTGTGTTTAGACAATCACCAACTAGAATCAGAATCAGAATGGCCTTTATCCACCAAGTACCTTCAAGGATTTAGACTCCGGTTTGAACTGTACTCTCTCTGTACAAGCATGTATAAATAAAAAATAAACACTAAATAATTCACAATAAAAATGTGCAATAGAAAATGTGCAAAGGACTGAAGTTGTACATGAGGCATATGAATTAGTGAGTTTTTTGTCAGGTTAAGTTCATCAGTGTGATGGCCTGTGGAAAGAAACTGTGTCTCTTCGTTTTGACTTACAGAGCTCTGTAACGTCGACCAGAGAGGAGAAGATTAAACACTGTGTGTTCAGGGTGTGAGGGGTCTGCAGAGATGTTACCAGCTCGCTTCCTGGTCCTGAACGGGTATAAGTCATGGATGGAGGGCAGGCTGGCTCCAATGATTTATTCTGCAAACCTGACAGTTTGTTGAAGTCTGTGCCTGTCGTGTTTGGAGGCAGAGGGAAACCAAATGGAGATGGAGATGCACAGGACAGACTGGATGATGGATGTGTGAAAGATGATGAGCAGTTTCTGGGGCAGGTTGAACTTCCTGAGCTGTCTGAAGTCTGCAGTGTCTTTTTCCTGATGGAGTCCATGTGGGAGGGTCCACTTCAAATCCCAGGAAGTGGTGGATCCCAGAAACTGGAAAGTGTCCACAGTAGACAGTGTTGTTGAAGATGGAGTGAGGGGTGAAGTGATGGGGGGGTTTCTCCTGAAGTCCACTATCATCTCCACAGTCTTGAGCGGGTTCAGCTCCAGCTTGTTCAAACATGACGTTGCTGTTATAATATTACAGCAAACACATAACATATTGTGTGCTAAGGCTAATGAAACAGTCATTGTTAATTTTGACGTTTACAGCTATCAATCTAAGCAGCTCACTATAGGCATTGATGTTAGCGGCTAACTAGCCAATTAGCTTACAGAGATGACTGTCCCTCTTCTTCAGAATCAGCCACAGTGGCAGTTTTGAGAGAAAAACAAAGTAAAAACATAAACGATGACATTGATTATTACATTTATCGCTTATTACATTAGTCGACATAATCCTGACTAGTCGACTAATTGGCAGCCCTATTACACACACACATACGGCCCTACATGCCATGTGATTGCTGCCATGTGTCTCTGCCTACAGTGACAGTTCCATGTCTCTGTGAAGCCCGTAAAATTTTCACTGAAAGCCAGATAAATTTTTCGAATGGTTTCCAGGTGCCAGTCTCTAACAGCTTCTGAAAAAATTCTGATGGAAAAAAAGTCCTTTTCATTCCGCCATTTCCAGACAATGAAAATCCGACGAGGGGGCGGGACCACTCCTTCCACAAGGCGTGCTCACAGGCGAATGACGTCACTGACAGGCGTGGAAAAACTCACGCATGCGCACGAGGGTTCAAGCATGTCTGACGTAAAAACATATGAATGAAATCCATATAGTTTTTGAAAAAAATAAAAAGGTATGATACTTTATGGACAGACCTCGTATTACAGCTGTGAGATCCGTTCAGCTCTGACACGTGCGATGATGCATTACTGTGCATGAGACCACAAAGAGGCACAGCAGCACACGGTGCTTTCAGTTTGATTGCATACTGTTCACACCCACTGCACATGATGAATGTGTGCCACATAAATGTTACTACATATCAACATTTCCTTCACCCTCCCTGGCCGGGGTCCAGTGGAGGTGGATATCCGTGGCACAACATGCCAGTAGGCTTTGCTATGACCGATCGATCTCAGAGCTCAATAAACCGCCATCAGATCGTTTCAGATGCTGTTTTGATGCCGTCAGAATATGTAGACTCAGATGACACAAAAACTGCGCATCAGCAGTGCGCTGCATCTTGATGGCGCCAAGAGTGCTTTGAACATGTGCAACACACTCGGGACAGTCATTATGACGCATTTTGCCCTCAATCGGTGTATGTGTGATGGGGGTATTACGGTGATATTTTTTTTTAAAGAACAAACTGAACCAAGTGGGCATAAGGTCATATTTCCATAGATGTCACATCAGAGCTATTTAAACCTTCTGAAACAGGGCTTAACATAAGCACCTGCATGTATGAAAGAACAGGGAAATGAGCTGTGGAAGGTTTGCAGTCCCTAAAATTCCTGTTATTACTGCAAAAAGAGGCAGCAAAGACTGTTCTATTGTTAGCTCATCTTCAGTTACACCAGAGCCACCTCTTGGTAAATGTGAAAACACCCCCACAGCTTGCTAATCAGGTTTTTACCATGCACCACAAATACCACGAGGGCTCAGCTTCAGTTTACACAGAAACAAATGAGGAGATCAGCGTCAGCCAGTGGAAAATCAATGCCTGCACAGGCGGGCTGATGTTTACCTCATCTGAGTTGACATCTAATTAAAGAAATAGATTGCACTTCTCACCTACCAATATTGTTGCCAATGTATTACCTTGGATGTGAGTATGTTTTAACAAAAGCTATTTTGAAAAATGCAAATATATATATATATCTTAAAACTCTGAATGCAAACTTGTTTAATTCTCTGATTTAACTGTGGCAAATTAAAAAAAAAAAAAATTCAACAAGGGCGTTAAGCATCATAATTAGAAAGGCGTAATAAATTGGTGAAATTATGCTTTTAGACTGACGCTCATCTCATCTTTAAATTACAATAAGACAAAGTAGGCTTTCTGACTAATGATGTTAATATTTTGAGTTTACAGCACATTCTAGGACTGACTGCATGGCAAGCTGTATTTGAAGATTATAGTTCTGGTGAATAAAAAGCACATAATAGATCATGAAACATAAAACGTGCCTTCAAATAAAATATTAAATGCATGTACAGTTAATACTTAAGACCTGAGCCCTCATTTATCAAACTGCGCATACAAAACATGCTAAATGTTGTCGTATGAACTAAATTTAATGTGCGCACACACATGGATAAAATTGTTGATACAAAGAAAGATTAACCCACAATGGTCACTGAAATAACTTGAAACTAACAAAAGCAATAATAAATTAAAGTTTACTGAAAATTAACTAATGAAAATCAGACATTACTTTTGAACTGTGGTTCAACAGAATCATTTTAACAAAACTGTCAAGGACTGCAGGTGCAGTGTGGCTGGACACAAATTCAGGATTCCAGAACAGACGTTGGAATAATAAAAGGCTTTATCTTAAGATGTTGCAGGGACACGGTACACAGTATGGCAGGCAGAGAGGTAGAGGTACAAACAATCAAGAGGCAGAGGCGTGGTCCAGGTGAGCAGAGGTCAAAAACACAGCGTGACAGAGTACAAGCACAAAGACGAAATCCAAAAATACAGAGCAAGTTCAAAAATAACGAGACAAGGAACTAAGGCTGGAACGTGGATAACTAGATCACGAGCTGGCACCGGAGTGAGGGAAGTGAGGGGCTTAAATAAAAGGATATAATCAGTGGAACAAGACACACGTGTCAGTGAAGGTTCTGGAAGCAGGTGTCGTCTGGTGAAGCCTGGTTCACAGAACAGGATTTTAAAATTATCTTTAGGTTTCCAAAACCTGAGAGACAACACACATGAAGATAAAAAATCATGGATCTAACAGGTTTGGTCGTACAGTGTGTGGTGTTCAGCCACACGGTAAAAACACCACCACCACACACGAACAGATTTCACACACGAACATTTACAGTTCAGACAGGAAATCTCGTAAAATCTTTCGAGATTAAACGTGACTTCAGAGTAAACACACAGAGGGTACTTTGTGGACTATTTAAACCAGAAGGAAAAAAAATGATACAAAAAGAAAAAGACAAGGCGTTCTTTAAAGGAGTGGAGACAGCGCGACCACTGGACTTTCTGGTAAGTCAGAACAGCTGTTTTGATTTTATTTTCTGCTCCGTGTGTCCGTCACCTCGCTTTCTGATTGGCTGAACGTCACATTCAGCAGACTGTGAGCTTGTTTTGGTCGGAGGACACAACACACACTGCGATATTGGGTCAAAAAAAATCCAACATGTTGAATATCCCCGATTTGCGATCGGAGCGCTCCTGGCGTCCTTCCGAACAGATCAGAGTGCTCTTAACACACTACACACGGCAGGAATATCTGATAAGATTATCTTTAGCATCATCACGATTGTCGGGCGTCCTTAAGATTGTCGGAAGGGGAAGATCGGGTCCGATATCGGCCTAATTATCCTGCCGTGTGAACCTGGCTTGAAGCAAAGAAGTGGGAAGAGAGGCAAGAGAGTAAGTGAAAAACAGATCAAAAACAAGAGGAATCGGTGACAGGAAAAAAAAAAAAAAATCTATGATGAAAACATAACATGCCCAAAAACCAACAAAAAGAAACATGAACAAAATAAAGGGGCAAACAAGGAAATAGAGTGACAGACCTAAAAAGTGACCAAGAACAATAAGAGACTATAACCAAAACTAGAATGGGACTGAACATGGCTGAAGCGTAAATGTTACAACAATTACAGATAATAAAATAGCAAAATGAACTATGGGCTGACCAGATATAAATGATGAACAGAAAACAATTAATGCAATAAACACCAAACAAAAACTAAACAATAACAGAACAAGACCAATGACAAAAGGAACATAACCAGATAATAACACACAAAATATAAATAAAAACAAAACCAGAGAATACCAAAACATAAAGAAAATAAATAACCAGAACGAAACTAAGATTTAAATGACAAAAGTATAATCGTATGAAAAAATAAAACAAAAGAATCATCACAGAAAACCTGGACATGGAATAGGGATAAACCCAGACATAAACCCCGGGCCAGGGCAGAACCTGACATAAACAGACTAATGTAGTGCTTATAGGACTTGATGGTACAAAACCCTTGAATAATCAGCACTGCTTCTTACCTGGTGTCTTGAGTGGGGAGGGGGAAACACTTCATTGAAGTCTTCAGGTAGACACCCTCCCACCTTACTGTTTCACTGATTTATGCCCATGACACTTCCAGAGGGCTCAACAAAAACACCTGGAATACCAGGTGTGACCCCCCCCCCCCCCCCCCCCCCCCCCCACTGCTATTTTTCTTGTGTGTTTTTACTTGTGTGCTTTGGAGTCATTATGCTGTTGGAGGTCCCATGACTTGCGACTGAGACCACGCCTTTTGACACTGGGCAGCACATTTTGTTCCAGAATGCCTTGATCGTCTTGAGGCTTCATTGTACCCTGTGCTAGATGCAGCAAAGCAGCCCCAGAACATACAGCCTCCTCCGTATTTCACAGTAGGTACAGTGTTCTTTTGTTTGTATGCTTCATTTTCGCACCTGTGAACATAAAGCTGATGTGATTCGCCCAAAAGTTCCAATTTTATTTCATCTATCCAAAGGACATTTCGCCAGAAGCTTTGTGGCTTGTTAATATGCATTTTGGCTAATTACAGTCTCACTTTTTTTTTATTTGTTGTCAACAGTGGTGTCCTCATCAATTGTCTTCCATTCAGTCCACTTTGGCTCAAACAGCGACAGATGGTGCAATCTGACACCAATGTACCTTGACCTTGGAGTTCACCTCTAATGTCTTGTCTTTGGATGTTGTTCTGGGCTCTTTGGTTAGATTCATATTATCAGTCTCTTCTTTCTTTTTTTTTTCCTTCTTCTCTTCTTTATCAATTTTGTTCTTGTGGCTACGTCCAGGGAGGTTGGCTACAGTCCTGTGGATCTTAAACTTCTGAATGGGCCACTGTAGTGCCAGGAACATCAGGCTGCCTGGAGATGGTCCTATAGCCTTTACCTTTAATATCCTTGTCAATAATTGTCTTTCTAATCAATCAATCAATCAATTTTATTTATATAGCGCCAAATCACAACAAACAGTTGCCCCAAGGCGCTTTATATTGTAAGGCAAGGCCATACAATAATTACGGAAAAACCCCAACGGTCAAAACGACCCCCTGTGAGCAAACACTTGACGACAGTGGTAAGGAAAAACTCCCTTTTAACAGGAAGAAACATCCAGCAGAACCAGGCTCAGGGAGGGGCAGTCTTCTGCTGGGACTGGTTGGGGCTGAGGGAGAGAACCAGGAAAAAGACATGCTGTGGAGGGGAGCAGAGATCAATCACTAATGATTAAATGCAGAGTGGTGCATACAGAGCAAAAAGAGAAAGAAACACTCAGTGTATCATGGGAACCCCCCAGCAGTCTAAGTCTATAGCAGCATAACTAAGGGATGGTTCAGGGTCACCTGATCCAGCCCTAACTATAAGCTTTAGCAAAAAGGAACGTTTTAAGCCTAATCTTAAAAGTAGAGAGGGTGTCTGTCTCCCTGATCTGAATTGGGAGCTGGTTCCACAGGAGAGGAGCCTGAAAGCTGAAGGCTCTGCCTCCCATTCTACTCTTACAAACCCTAGGAACTACAAGTAAGCCTGCAGTCTGAGAGTGAAGCGCTCTATTGGGGTGATATGGTACTATGAGATCCCTAAGATAAGATGGGACCTGATTATTCAAAACCTTATAAGTAAGAAGAAGAATTTTAAATTCTATTCTAGAATTAACAGGAAGCCAATGAAGAGAGGCCAATATGGGTGAGATATGCTCTCTCCTTCTAGTCCCCATTAGTACTCTAGCTGCAGCATTTTGAATTAACTGAAGGCTTTTCAGGGAACTTTTAGGACAACCTGATAATAATGAATTACAATAGTCCAGCCTAGAGGAAATAAATGCATGAATTAGTTTTTCAGCATCACTCAGACAAGACCTTTCTAATTTTAGAGATATTGCGCAAATGCAAAAAAAGCAGTCCTACATATTTGTTTAATATGCGCATTGAATGACATATCCTGATCAAAAATGACTCCAAGATTTCTCACAGTATTACTAGAGGTCAGGGTAATGCCATCCAGAGTAAGGATCGGGTTAGACACCATGTTTGCAAGATTTGTGGGGCCAAGTACAATAACTTAAGTTTTATCTGAGTTTAAAAGCAGGAAATTAGAGGTCATCCATGTCTTTATGTCTGTAAGACAACCCTGCAGTTTAGCTAGTTTGGGTATCACCTGCGTAACAATGAAAATTTAAGCAATGCCGTCTAATAATACTGCCTAAGGGAAGCATGTATAAAGTGAATAAAATTCTTCTGAGACAACTCTGTCCTTAGCTTTCTGTGGTCTATGTACACACCATGATACCAAACAGCACAGTGACTACTTTTCAGCCTTTAGGCAGACTGACTGATTACACGTTTGATGACACCTGTGGTGTTAATTACAAGACACACCTAATGCCCTTTTTTACAATGGACTGAGACCTATACAGGGGTGCACATAACTGGTACTCATCATGCTCGTGTGTGCTTAACATCATTAATGCACAGCAGAGGGAAACACTTTTCCTACAATCTGTCATTGCTTTCCTCTTATGAAGCACTTTTCTTTCTTCTTTTCCGCTGCGCATCATTTATTTTTAGCATGCACAAGCACCATGAGTACCAGTTATGTGCATGTCTACAGGTCCGACAAGATCATGGAATTTTGTCAACTCTCACAAGTCTTGCCTGGTCTCCATTTCGATCCCTTATTTGCATTTACAACAAGCCTGCATTGCGACTGAATTTTGTGAGTGACAAATATGTTACTATTCACATTTATCATTGATGCAACCCCATGCAGAGTCAATTCAGAGTCTATTGTGACAGAGGGTCACCCCTGTATGCTTGCTCTGGGGGTTGGTAAGGTTATATCTTACTTGTGTGAAGCACCTTGAGGCAACTGTGATTTGGCACTATATAAATGAAAATAAATTGAACTTGACCTATGGGATCAAGTTGAGAGTGACCTGAGACAGAGTTCATCAAGACTGATAATGAGACCCATGTAACTTACCTGGTCGCACAACTTTTGTGAGTGTTTTACACAGTTCAATAAACTTGAACACCTGTTGGAGACCAATGGAGAGTGATGGCGATCAAGATAGTTCTGTTTTCCGACCACGGAGACCCAACTGTGACCAGCCCGCAACCCTGTGAAAGTGAGGGCGAGCAGAGGCCATTTTTTGATCACACACCAGTTGTGGACCTGCTGTAAACAGGTTGGTAGTTTAACATGTCCCTATGGTCAAATTATTTTCAAACATTTCTAAGCATACCATCATTTTTGTCCAGGCCAGTTTCATTTCATTAGTTGTTTTTTTTTATAAGGACTCTGGAATCGCAATTCAAAAGCAATGTCTGATTTTCATTAGTTAATTTTCAGTACATTTTTATTTATTATAGCTTTTGTCAGTTTCAAGTTATTTCAGTGACCATTGTGGGTTTTTCTTCAAAAGAAGGGTACCAACAATCCACGTGTGTATTAGTCCAAAATTAAAAAATAAAAATCTGTGCTTATCAAGGAGACACACATTGAGGTGCTTGTTGATGGTTAAAAGCTGCTGTTTAGGTCACACATGTGTCTTTTGTACGTTTTGTCACAATGAGGCTACATGTCTGTTTCTAACTCAACAAAATTATAAATTGGGTACTTATTAATTTGAGGAAATGAATAATGTTTGTGAATGAGGCTACATGTTCTTGCAGTTCCCCTGTTCTACCACTAAACGCTGGGTGTATGCAAGGAGAGAGCTGTATGTATATTTAAACACTTTTTCTCAGTCCACGTCCATGTTGATAAATTTCATACTTTACGAAAAATATCAGTAAGGATGGTTTAAGCATAAATCCATGTGTACGAATGGTTGATAAATGAGGCCCCTGGTCTTTGTTACAATGCAATGTGGTTTCAGCAAACAGCATGTTATAGCAGCACTAACGTATAGACAAAAATGAATGCAGCTTGAGGACAGCTGTACGCACTCTCAGACAAAACGGTGTTTACACAGTATTCACCCAGTGGGAAACAGAAGTCAACACATTAAAACAACATCATGGTTTGGCAACGTTATGCTCTCTTAACAAACCACTTTGTTGAAGCATCTTTGTTACAGCCCAGATAAGCCATTAAGTTTAAGGGAGGGTAAGTAAGCACCAAACCTACTGATTTAACCAAAGATGGAATATGAAAGCAACACAAGCTATTTCTTTCTAGCAAAATCGAGAAGAAATATTTGTGTAACTTGTTGATATGAAATAAGAAATCATGTTATTGATGTATATAAATGTAAAGAGGTGTATAGCTAATAAGGTTTTTCCCCCACCCTTATCCACAATGCAAAGGTGAGTAAACAGGGGAGGGTTTGCTTGGCACCAAGGCTGTTTTTACCATGTATGCATTTTCAATGTCTGAAAATGTATTTTTCCATCATGAACTAGTCCCTTGCATTTCTATGGAGCTTATAACGCATACACATAGTGACGTGTAAGCCCACTGGCTGCCCTGTGACAAAATAAAGAAAATAAAACATGTTAGCCCCAGCGACACATTCTAGCCCTCTTTAATTACGGTTTTACCTTCCCCACTCTGTTGTATATTTTGTCCCATATTTCCCCACATAGGGAGCATCACATTTGTCCCTACAGCTGGTAGCTTGTTAGCTGATGATAACATAACTAATTTTTCAAAGTCCATCAAGCATCCACAAACCATTCAGCGATTGATAAGTCTATAGGACAAGGCTGTAACTCCTTCTGGCATCTGTCCATGTGCGGAAGACGGTGTAGCATCCAATTTGTTTTTTGCTTTTTTGTTTGTTTTTTTTATACACTTTTTTTCAATTCAATTTCAATTTATTTAATTTGTGAAGCACAAAATCAGAACAAAACTGCATCAAGGCCCTTCACACAAGTAAGGTTTAACCTTACCAACCTCTAGAGCAAGCACACAGGCAACAGTGATAAAGAAAAACTCGATTCGATGATTTGAGGAAGAAAGCTCAACCAGACCAGACTCGAAGGGGTGACCCTCTGCTTGGGCCATACTACCGACACAGTTGACAATACAAATATACAGAAATTTTGGGGTTTTTTTCTTTCTATCTGCACCTGTGCAAATGACTTATCAGTCCAATGCGCGAGTGACAATCTCTGCTGCATTTGTTGCACGTGTACTGTGATGCGTGCTGAGGCTGCTGTTGTCGCTCCTTCCTCCTAGCACGTTGCTCAGCAAGGCCTTGGTTCCTCTCCTGCTCAGCCCTCTGTGCACCTGTTCTGACACAGTGCACACAGTGGCCTGTAATCTTTGAGGGCACTGACTGTTCCAGTGGTATCTGTGGTAAATAAAACCAGCTTTGATTACAAACTGCTTTTGTTGTCATCTGCTAAGGAATCCTTTGTCAAGACAAGGGCATATTTCACTCAAATCAACACTATGTTTTAAAAAATGAGATGCCAGATTAAAAATCATTACTTCCAACTCTAACTTGTGCGGACCCCGATATAGGCAATAAACGTAAACTTAGTCAGAGTGCATCAGAAAAATGCACAACAGATAACAGCTCCTTTTATTCACAATCATGAATTTTGGAATTGATATGGAGCCAGATTCTAGATCAAGTTTTACTTTATAGGCTTTAAAGGATTATGTCAAAACAACCCCAATTCCAATGAAGTTGGGACATTGTGTAAAATGTAAAAAAAAAAAAAAAAAAAAAACTGAATACAATGATTTGCAAATCCTCTTCAACCTATATTCAACTGAATACACCATAAGGCCAAGATATTTAATGTTCAAACTGATAGACTTTTTTGTTTTTGTACAAATATTTGCTCATTTTGAAATGGATGCCTACAACATGTTTCAAAAAGAATGGGACAAGGCAACAAAAGACTGAGAAAGTTGATGAATGCTCAAAAAACACCTGTTTGGAAAGTTCCACAGGTGAACAGGTTAATTGGAAATGGGTAAGTGTCATGATTGGGTATAAAAGCAGCATCCCCAAAAGGCTCGGCCGTTCACAAGCAAAGATGGGACAAGGATCACCAATTTGTGAACAACTGCATCACTGTGTAAAGGATCTCACCGCATGGGCTCAGGAACACTTCAGAAATCCATTGAGAGTTAACACAGTTCACGGCTACATGTACAAGTGCAAGTTAAAACTATACCATGCAAAGCAAAAACCATACATCAAAACATCCAGAAATGCTGCCGCCGTCCGAGCTCATTTGAAATGGACAAACACAAAGTGGAAAAGTGTGCTGTGGTCTGATGAGTCCACATTTCAAATTGTTTTTGGAAATCATGGATGTAGTGTCCTCTGGACAAAAGAGGAAAAAGACCATCCAGATTGAAAGTTCAAAAGCCAGCATCTGTGATGGTATGGGGGTGTGTTAGTGCCCATGGGATGGGCAACTTACACATCTGTGATGGCACCATCAACGCTGAAAGGTACATCCAGGTTTTAGAGCAACACATGCTGCCATCCAAGCAACGTCTTTTTCAGGGACGTTCCTGCTTATTTCAGCAAGACAATGCCAAGCCACATTCTACACGTGTTACAACAGCGTGGCTTCGTAGTAAAAGAGTGCAGGTACTAGACTGGCCTGCCTGCAGTCCAGACCTGTCGCCCATTGAAAATGTGTTGCGCATTATGAAGCATAAATACGACAACGGAGACCCCGGACTGTTGAACAACTGTAGCACTCTGATTGCTTCTCCTGTCTTTTATTACGAAATAATGCTGAATTTATGTGGAAATGATTGTTGCACAATAGCTTAAGATAGCTGTCGCTGAGATAGATGATGACTGGTGTGCAGTCTTAAGCAGAAATGAGGTAATAATCAGTGAACTGCTGGTGACACTCAGAAATGACGCTGCTGAGCTGCGAAATGACACATGTGCAGTGGAGGCAGGGGGGACCGTTCAGTCGGATCCGGATCACCTCCCAAATTCATGTAATCCTGCTAAAAGTAATCCTTCAAAGCCTATGTGAAGTGAAACTTGATTAGGGATGGGAATTGATACGATTTTATCAATATTGATGCCATTACCGATTCCGCTTATCGATCTGATTCTTTATTGATTCCCTTATCAATACCACCTGTGAATTTTCTGTGTACTAAAAGTAGGCTTTACAGGTTTTCTATGTCAGCAACATTTTATTGAGTCTTAAAGTAAATAAATATGAAATTGGTCACTGGATCCTTGATCTCTGGACATTAATAAAATCTGTACATGGTGGATCCGAGATCTCTGGATATAAACAGAAATAAACAAAATCTGTAGTTTTTGTCAGAAGCATTTACTTTCAGATATTAATGGCACAAATGTAACTCCATAGCCTCTGAGCTGAGCTCAGCTGGCTGCACTGCACGTCAGGATGTAATTCCTAAACCACGGACAATGTCTCATTTTGGGAGAAGAAAAATGTTTTGGTTAGTTGCCTGTATTGCAACGTCTGGAAAGAGGTGTCATTTGATTTAAAATGGCGATTCGCTTTGAAGTTATTAATCCAACCGGATTCTAATGGTGCGTTTACACATAGTCAAGATGCGTTATAAATGTCATATTTGCATCATTCTTGGCACATTCCTGACATTCTTAACGTGACTTAACACATCTGAATAGGTTTCTTAATAGTGCGTGTTGGTGTGTGATATTCATTATTTTTGTGGAGCATGTTTTTGGTTGTTAAAAAATCTTCCATGAATGTCATGCACCTCCTTAATTTCGCCTCATGTCGTGGAGATCGTAACTGAGCGTATTGATCCATCTTGATTAGTGGTGATCCTTAATAGAGCGTGTCAGCGTTCTTCTCTGACGTGCGCACAATTAAACCGTGCTGCACCACATTCAGTTTCATTGCTGCAATATGCTGAAAATGCTGAAAAAAAAACAGTGACACCAAGTTGGTTAAAAGTTTCGTTCCAATGCTCCTCAGCGCGCACCTGCAGGTGTTCCACTTGCTGCATGTGCCTGACATTTGGGAAAACGCGCGAGATGAGAGCCACGTGGAGCCACACATCTGGCTCTCTCAGTCTCCTCCTCCTTTCTGTGCCACTCCATGGCAAAGCCCAAATAAGCATGCAATCACAAAGTTCTTCGGCTGTGGATTTTGAGGAGCAAACTGGAGCGATCTGAATTGTTCAGCAGCTGATGGATGAATATGGGTGGGTGTGTGTGTGGAGAAAATTCGCCTCATTCACATCGTGACAGAACTTAACGATGCGCTGTTACGTGCGATAGTGCACAACAGTGTGGAACATTATTCTTGACCATGCATAATGGTTCCTGATAATTCTCCAGCAACATGTGCCATTAATCGTAACGCGTGGTAACAGGTTGCAGCAGTTCCTGAGGACACCTGATGCCTCTGTCCCGAATCATTACATTCATGATCAGCAGCCAAGAATGTATACTTCATGGCATTCGTGACTTGCCGTCGTTACGTGTGAATGCACCATAAATTTCTAACTTGACTCAGCAGAGAGCGGCGCAGTGTTTGGAGCTGTGCAAACGGAACAGAGGAGGATTCTCATTTCTTGCACGTAGGAAGAAAAGAGTTCCAGTTTGTGACTTTAAGCCACACAAAAGTGACTCACAATTGACATTTTAATGGCTTTGAGAGGGGTTAAGAAACGGACTTGGTGCTTCTGAAAAGCAGCCAAGCATCAAACCAATGAAGCAGCAGGTCAGAGCACTGCTTCGTTGCTGCAAGTGCAGCCGCTGCAGAAGGGCCGCTCTGAAAGACTGATAAGGGAATCGTTAAGCAAAAAGGCTATTGATGTCTGTGGATCGAATCATTTCTTAATGATTCTCGAAAAGAACCGGTTCTCAATACCCAACCCCAAACTTGATCCAGAATCCGGATCGCCTCCAAAATTTAATGGAGTCTTCCATGGTCGAATTTCTACCTGTGGTTAAAATTTCATCAAAATCCGTGCAGTAGTTTTGACGTAATCCTGCTAGCAGTCAGGCAGATAGACAGACAAATACATAAATAAATAAACGCTGATAATTTTATTATGTCCTTGGTGGACGTAATAAAGCACAATACAGCAATATTTTCATAATTCTTTATGTATTTAGAATAGTCGGCTCATTTGACATTTCATTTTCTGGTGATATGAACTTTAAATTAGTAATTACTATGCATGGTAGGTTATGTCCAGAAATTACACAAATGCTCCATCCTCACCTACCTCTCATGTGAAAGAAGGTATCAATATTTTGGTTCAAGGAACAGTCAGAAACAGAGAGAGAGAAAGAAAGTAAAATGCCACAAGAGTGAACGGCAGGAACAGTTCTCTCCAAGTTTGGTATAACAGGGCCCTTTCGCAGAATTTGATTCGAGCCCTGTGGAGGTTGGAACCTGCTTCGGATGCAAAGTCGTCACATTTTTTTGACTCCATTGTCTCTGTGTTTCATTACCTTCAAATTTGTGAAAATGTGAAAAAGTAAAATGTTGTGTAAAAGTTATATAGGGTATATAAGGGACAGGAGGAGAGAGGCCTGGGAAGGACAAGATCAGATTAGGAGAGCTGCCTCATTTTTTTAAGGAAATCCAAAGCATCCAATCACTAAACTCTGGCCACAACATCTCTTCTCATCTTCATATAACAGGTCAGAAGTCTGAGCACACACACTTGTGCCACACATAGCTGCATCCAAAAAAAAAATATGGACTCACTCAATTCTGGCTGTGGTGAATACCTACAACCCCTGGCAAAAATTATGGAATCACCGGCCTCGGAGGATGTTCATTCAGTTGTTTAATTTTGTAGAAAAAAGCAGATCACAGACATGACACAAAACTAAAGTCATTTCAAATGGCAACTTTCTGGCTTTAAGAAACACTATAAGAAATCAAGAAAAAAAGATTGTGGCAGTCAGTAACAGTTACTTTTTTAGACCAAGCACAGGAAAAAAATATGGAATCACTCAATTCTGAGGAAAAAATTATGGAATCACCCTGTAAATTTTCATCCCCAAAACTAACACCTGCATCATATCAGATCTGCTCGTTAGTCTGCATCTAAAAAGGAGTGAACACACCTTGGAGAGCTGTTGCACCAAGTGGACTGACATGAATCATGGCTCCAACACGAGAGATGTCAATTGAAACAATTGAGAGGATTATCAAACTCTTAAAAGAGAGTAAATCATCACACAATGTTGCAAAAGATGTTGGTTGTTCACAGTCAGCTGTGTCTAAACTCTGGACCAAATACAAACAACATGGGAAGGTTGTTAAAGGCAAACATACTGGTAGACCAAGGAAGACATCAAAGCGTCAAGACAGAAAACTTAAAGCAATATGTCTCAAAAATCGAAAATGCACAACAAATGAGGAACGAATGGGAGGAAACTGGAGTCAACGTCTGTGACCGAACTGTAAGAAACCGCCTAAAGGAAATGGGATTTACATACAGAAAAGCTAAACGAAAGGCATCATTAACACCTAAACAGAAAAAACCAAGGTTACAATGGGCTAAGGAAAAGCAATCATGGACTGTGGATGACTGGATGAAAGTCATATTCAGTGATGAATCTCGAATCTGCATTGGGCAAGGTGATGATGCTGGAACTTTTTGTTTGGTGCCGTTCCAATGAGATTTATAAAGATGACTGCCTGAAGAGAACATGTAAATTTCCACAGTCATTGATGATATGGGGCTGCATGTCAGGTAAAGGCACTGGGGAGATGGCTGTCATTACATCATCAATAAATGCACAAGTTTACGTTGATATTTTGGACACTTTTCTTATCCCATCAATTGAAAGGATGTTTGGGGATGATGAAATCATTTTTCAAGATGATAATGCATCTTGCCATAGAGCAAAAACTGTGAAAACATTCCTTGCAAAAAGACACATAGGGTCAATGTCATGGCCTGCAAATAGTCCGGATCTTAATCCAATTGAAAATCTTTGGTGGAAGTTGAAGAAAATGGTCCATGACAAGGCTCCAACCTGCAAAGCTGATCTGGCAACAGCAATCAGAGAAAGTTGGCGCCAGATTGATGAAGAGTACTGTTTGTCACTCATTAAGTCCATGCCTCAGAGACTGCAAGCTGTTATAAAAGCCAGAGGTGGTGCAACAAAATACTAGTGATGTGTTGGAGCGTTCTTTTGTTTTCATGATTCCATAATTTTTTCCTCAGAATTGAGTGATTCCACATTTTTTTCCCTCTGCTTGGTCTAAAAAAGTAACCGTTACTGACTGCCACAATTATTTTTCTTAAAGCCAGAAAGTTGCCATTTGAAATGACTTTAGTTTTGTGTCATGTCTGTGATCTGCTTTTTTTCTACAAAACTAAACAACTGAATGAACATCCTCCGAGGCCGGTGATTCATAATTTTTGCCAGGGGTTGTACATAAACATTTAAAGCAAAGAAGAAAATGGCATAAATCTGCAATTCAGTCTTCTGTGTGCCTTCTAGCAAAAAAAAAAAAAAAAAAAAAGAGGAACTGGAATTACTCATATTTTGAAGAAATTCTTTTTGTGCTCCAATGCAGATAAAGGACACAGGTAGCTGGAGCACACACCTGGAATCGAACCCCATTCTGTCTATTGGTAGTATAACTCCTACTCAACAAAACCATCAGAGGCTGAGATTTTTCCATTTAAGTCATTGTAGCAAAAAGGTTACCAGGGGTTAACTAAGCAGGCACATCATTGAACTTTGTGCTGAAAACGAGTGACTGTAACAAAAAGGAAAAGATGACTGTCCAAATGACATAGGGGAAATGTGAAACCATACGTATAAACAAAAAGCTGCACACACACTCACCAAATTAATTTATAAATCCTGACTGTCAGCATGACTGTAGAAACCATATAATAAAACGTTCAGCGCAGCAGGACAGCACTGTTTGACACATCCCTTGTTTCAGACTGACCACCATTGAGGACTCCTCTGACAACCCATTTCTCATAGACAGACCAAGAAGTGTACCATTATAAATAATTGACTAAAAAGAGAGCGAGAGAAGTGGCTTACTGTAGTGTAGACACTATGAGAGGGAAACGTTCACACTGTGCGTCCAAACACAGCTGCAGAAGATGAAGCTTTACTGGCACTGTATCGTTCTTTCAGTTATCCGGCAGTGTACCTGCAAACACAAAAATAAAGCAAAATGCACTTATTGTTATAACCCAATGCCTTGTTCTCATCAAATTACAAAGATCAATACAGGCCCATAAAACTCACAGAAATATCTACCGAGAGTAAAGTATGAGAGAAAATAACACTATGCATGCACTAAACCATAAAGATCAAACTAAATATGGCTTAGTAACATTTTGTCATCTGTCAGATTTATGATTTAAAAGAAAAACAATCAAACCATTTCTCTGAAATAAACAGTATTAAAAGGCCGAGATAATTTACAACCCCACTTATATAAAAAAAATGGAATGGTGTACGGTATGTGGTGTCTCTACCACAAGTACCTCAGGCAATAAAAATATTATCTTTCAGTCTTTATGACCCAAAGGTGTTTTTGTACAATTTCTGCCTAAATGGCATAATCATAACACTATGTAACACAATTTTTGTTCCTTGTTCCAACTGCTTATGTCTAAAGTCTATGGAAAAATGACTACATTCAGCACAAACTTTGATTTTATTTTTTTTTTAGCGTTCTAGAAAGTTCTAAAAGTTTCTTGAAATTTCTAGATAATTCTGGAAACTTCTAGAAAATTCTGGACAGTTCTAGCAGTTAAAGAATATTCTAGAAGACTACTCAGTAGTAGTGAAGGTGAATCGAGAATATTCTTGAAAACAGACAAATTTCAAAATATCATTGTCCTGATCACAGAAGCAAAGTTTCTGTGGAATAACAGCTATTTTCTATTTATTTAAGGCATAACAGGTTAGGAAAACACACTGTGTACCCAGGAACAAAACAAAAATAAAAATGTTACATAGTGTAATTAAAGGCACATTACTATAAAACTATCTCAGCACCAGCAAACAGAAAACACTTTCAAATTTAAATGTTAAATTGCTTCAACCAATGTTTTATTTTCTCTACACCTTCTATAAACTAGAGCAATCCTGTGACTGCACATGAGCAATCCTCTGATGCATCAACATTTAGGCTGAATCTCAATTCTACCCCTTGGCCCTTCCCCTTACCCCTTCCCCTCCGTTTTGCACAGGCACGAGAGACAGAGGGGTGTCTCAAGTCTCTTTTTGGAGTGAGGCGGAGGGGTAGGCAGAGGGCTACAAACCCATCCAAACTGAGTGAACCTGGATGCACATTCCATTTAGAGGGGTAGGAGGACCTTACTGCTGTCTCCACATAAACAAACATTGCGCTGAAAGAGTCGCACAAATGAAAGCAGCTTTCATTACAAATTACACTAAAAAGTTATAACTTGCCAAAAAACTTTACAGGCAATTGCCTACGACAGCAACGTCTATGCTGCTGGATTCATGTTGCGTATATTGTCGTTCTGAAGAATATCGTAACTTCGCTTGTGTGCTGAGGTGTTATAATGCGCATACACACGAACACTACAATAAGTCACTTATTTCTCACAATGGAGAAAATCATGATAAGATAAGCACGTTAATTTGCATGTTCATAAATCTTTAGATAATAGCGATTCCTACTGTTGGATTACAAGGTCTGTAACGCATGTGTATTTTGTAAACAAACAGGGAGCCCTGAACACACTCGTTTGCATTCTAAGCAGTCAGCTAAAGACCAGTGGCAGTAAGATGGAAAATATATACACAGACATGTATATGTGTAACACATAACCTGACGTCCTAATAGACTGTTATTATTTTTGTCAAGGAAATTTCTAAAGGAAATAGGGCTGGATGCAAAAAAGATGGAATTTGAAAAAGAAATATAAGGTTAACATAATTAGATGCAGCCCATAACATACATACAGGTGTTGGTCATATAATTAGAATATCATGAAAAAGTTGATTTATTTCAGTAATTCCATTCAAAAAGTGAAACTTGTATAATGTATGCACTCATTCCACACAGACTGATATATTTCAAGTGTTTCTTTCTTTTAGTTACTAATTAATTAATTAACTGAATTAATTAATTACTAATCAATCAATTAATTATTAATTAATTAATATTGTTACTATTATTCATTATTAGTAGTATTGTAAATATTAATTAATTAAGAAAGGTATCCTGCGCTAATGAGTCCTCGCTGGACTGGCTCATGAGAACTGTTTCGGCAGTTCTTGAATGGGCGGGACACACCTTCTTAGCTAAGAGAGTTTGAGACATTCCAACACTCAGGAGACCTTGTGTATTCATTCCTGGTCCCCTGCAGGAGTCCAGCATTGTTTTGTGGAGACTCCAAAGGCAGAATCCAGGCCTTCGCACAGAGGTCTGGCAAGTTCTCCACACCCAACCCCAAGAGGGTAGGCAATTTCCTTTGCTCTGGGTGGACGAGAACTCCCTAATGTGTCTTGAGGGACTGGAGATCAGACCCCCCTTTGAGCTGATTCGTCTGACTTTCAAAATCAGCGACAAAGCCGTTAGTAAGGTATAGATAACTAATATGGTTGTCTTGCCAAAATGGTGGAGACAGTCATAAATGTTATCCAGATTAATTTGCATCACTGTAAAGCAGCAAGTGCTCTTTTGTGTGCTCGTCTCAGCTGAATGCATACAGCTATAGCCCTAATCCAGGATCCCTGAGTTTTTAGGGATCACATAACAGGCATGGGTTACCCAGGGGGTACTCTCCTGTATGATTCAAGCAGTGAGAAGCCCAGAGCAGCAATATCACTTACAAAAGGAATAAGATTCACAGCACTGCCAGAACTGATATTTTCGGACGCAGTTGCAGTTCAAATCAATGTTAACTGACATGGTGAGAACAAGGCTATGGTAATTGCATTTGTCTACCTCCCAGTTGACTCACCAGATCCACCACCATCAAGGGAAATGGTTAGTATTGTTAACTATTACAGAGACAGATATCTCCCTGTCTTGCTTGGTTGTAATGCCAGTGCTCACTCACCACATAGGCTGGGGGAGCTCAAATACAAATCCGGGGGGTAAGGCCTTAACAGAATTTCTGGTGGTCAAAAATCTCTCTGTATTTAATCAGGGCAATGAACCAACGTTCTGAGTTTCAAACAGAGAGGAGATCATTGATATTACAGTCGGCTCTATGGACCTAATAGAAAGAGTCAGTAACTGGTCTGTTTCCAAGAAGGAGCCAATGTCAGACCATCAACAACTCTACTTCACATTGAAAGCAGGAATTATAGAACCAGTAACTTATTGAAACCCAAGGGGGACAGACTGGGACCTTTATCGTAAGAACCTGGCATCCCTCATTGGGGGTAGAATTGTCAGAATTAAGACTGTTAAAGATATAGAAACTGAAGTTTTCAGTTTACAGGAGACTGTGTTGAGGGCATATGAGATGGCTTGACTGCAGAAGACCTGGATGCCTAGTAAGAAACCATCATGGTTGACACCAGAGCTAACAGGACTACGGCAAGAAGTCAGGGCCAAGTGGTGCAGATATAGAGCTCAAACATCTGGAAAAGATGGGAACAATATGTTAAGACTAGAAATAGTTATAAAGCAGTCTTTAAGAAAGCCAAAAGACTTTCCTGGAGAACTCTCTGTGGAGAGATGGAGGGACAAAATGCCTCCTCCAAACTAATCAGCTGCAGTTAGAATCAGACTCAGAATCAGGCATCAGAAAGACAAGAAATACTGTATAATTTGTCAGCATTAAACAACAAGAAAAACAGAGAAATACTAAGGTGATCGCAGGCCACTAGCCCTAAACTTCACTAAAAGACCCAGAATTTAGGTAAAGTTGAGGCCGCGGCCCACTCCAATTACTAATAAAATGAATTAAAAGAGTAAAAAGCATAAAGCAAAACTGTACCAGTATGCTAGCCATATGAAAGGGAAAATAAGTGCGTCTTAAGTCTGGACTTGAAAGTCTCCACAAAATCTGACTGTTTTATTGATGCTGGGAGATCATTCCACAGAACAGGGGCATGATAAGAGAAAGCTCTGTGACCCGCAGACTTCTTATTCACCTTAGGGACACAAAGTAGTCCTGCACCCTGAGAACATAAAGCCCGGGCCGGTACATAAGGTTTAATTAGGTCAGCTAGGTAGGAGGGTGCCAGTCCATGAATAATTTTATAGGATAGTAGCACAACCTTAAAATCTGATCTCACTGGGACAGGAAGCCAGTGAAGGAATGCCAAAATGGATGTAATGTGGTTGAACTTTCTGTTTCGTGTCAAAAGTCTGGCTGCATAATTTTGAACCAATTGGAGACCCCTAATGCTAGACTGTGGTAAACCAGAAAATAGAATCAGGGATCAGGGTCTCAGCATCAGCCATAGACAGGATGGGACGAATCTTCGCTATATTTCATAGGTGGAAGAAAGCAGTCCTAGTAATATTTCTAACGTGGAGGCCAAAGGACAACAAAGGATCAAAAATTATCCCAAGGTTCCTCACTTTGTCAGTGTGATGTATGACACACGAGCATTAACTGGTCAAATTGATGCTGATGTCTCACTGGACCAAGAACCATCATTTCAGTCTTATCAGAGTTTAAAAGTAGGAAGTTTCTAGACATCCAACTTCTCACTGCTGCAAGGCAATCTTCTAAGGATTTTATGTGAACAAGATTACCAGCAGTTACCGGCATGTATAACTGAGTATCATCTGCACAGAAGTGAAAGGTAATCCCAAAATGCCGCAATATGTGCCCAAGAGGTGCTATATGAAGGGAGAAAAGCAGGGGGCCTAAGACAGACCCTTGTGGAAGCCCAAATTTCATGTCACTTAAGCATGGTTTACACATAGACGGTTTTGTCGGCGGGTAGTACGTAGACCGAAGTTCGCGGTAGTTCCGGCTGTTTTCGCAGTGGAAAGGGGCGGAGCATTTCGCCGGCATTTTGACCACCGTACTTGCCGCAAATACGCTAAATCCGACGAATAAAGCGGCGTTTTGACTCCGTAGCATCCGGCAAATAGACCATTCCTCTGCAGATGATCAGTTAGCTGTTTTACAACTACCCTTTCAAGAATTTTTGAGAGAAAAGGAAGGTTGGAGATTGGCCTATAATTAGCTAAGATAGCTGGGTCAAGTGATGGCTTTTTAAGTAATGGTTTAATTACTGCCACCTTAAAAGCCTGTGGTACATAGCCAACTAATAAAGATAGATTGATTATATTTAAGATCGAAGCATTAATTAATGGTAGGGCTTCCTTGAGCAGCCTGGTAGGAATGGGGTCTAATAAACATGTTGATGGTTTGGAGGAAGTAACTAATGAAAATAACTCAGACAGTATAATCGGAGAGAAAGAGTCTAACCAAATACCAGCATTACTGAAAGCAGCCAAAGATAACGATATGTCTTTGGGATGGTTATGAGTAATTTTTTCTCTAATAGTTAAAATTTTATTAGCAAAGAAAGTCATAAAGTCATTACTAGTTAAAGTTAAAGGAATACTCGGCTCAATAGAGCTCTGACTCTTTGTCAGCCTGGCTACAGTGCTGAAAAGAAACCTGGGGTTGTTCTTATTTTCTTCAATTAGTGATGAGTAGTAAGATGTCCTAGCTTTACGGAGGGCTTTTTTATAGAGCAACAGACTCTTTTTCCAGGCTAAGTGAAGATCTTCTAAATCAGTGAGATGCCATTTCCTCTCCAACTTACGGGTTATCTGCTTTAAGCTGCGAGTTTGTGAGTTATACCACGGAGTCAGGCACTTCTGATTTAAGGCTCTCTTTTTCAGAGGAGCTACAGCATCCAAAGTTGTGCTCAATGAGGATGTAAAACTACTGACGAGATAATCTATCTCACTCACAGAGTTTAGGTAGCTACTCTGCACTGTGTTGGTATATGGCATTAGAGAACATAAAGAAGGAATCATATCCTTAAACCTAGTTACAGCGCTTTCCGAAAGACGTCTACTGTAATGAAACTTATTCCCCACTGCTGGGTAGTCCACTAAAGTAAATGTAAATGTTATTAAGAAATGATCAGACAGAAGGGGGTTTTCAGGGAATACTGTTAGGTCTTCAATTTCCATACCATAAGTCAGAACAAGAGCTAAAGTATGGTTAAAGTGGTGGGTGGACTCATTTACATTTTGAGCAGAGCCAACTGAGTCTAATAATAGATTAAATGCAGTGTTGAGGCTGTCATTCTCAGCATCTATGTGGATGTTAAAATCGCCCACTATAATTATCTTATCTGAGCTAAGCACTAAGTCAGACAAAAGGTCTGAAAATTCACAGAGAAACTCACAGTAACGACCAGGTGGACGATAGATAACAACAAATAAAACTGGTTTTTGGGACTTCCAATTTGGATGGACAAGACTAAGAGTCAAGCTTTCAAATGAATTAAAGCTCTGTCTGGGTTTTTGATTAATTAATAAGCTAGAGTGGAAGATTGCTGCTAATCCTCCCCCTCGGCCTGTGCTACGAGCATTCTGACAGTTAGTGTGACTCGGGGGTGTTGACTCATTTAAACTAACATATTCATCCTGCTGTAACCAGGTTTCTGTAAGACAGAATAAGTCAATATGTTGATCAGTTATTATATCATTTACTAACAGGGACTTAGAAGAGAGAGACCTAATGTGTAATAGACCACATTTAACTGTTTTAGTCTGTGGTGCAGTTGAAGGTGCTATATTATTTTTTTTTTTGAATTGTTATGCTTAAATAGATTTTTACTGGTTGTTGGTGGTCTGGGAGCAGGCACCGTCTCTACGGGGATGGGGTATTGGGGGGATGGCAGGGGGAGAGAAGCTGCAGAGAGGTGTGTAAGACTACAACTCTGCTTCCTGGTCCCAACCCTGGGACCAGGAAGTAAAAAATAAAAGGTCCGATACTCTTCTAACAGACCTCTCTCTCTCTCTCTCTCTCTCTCTCTCTCTCTCTCTCTCTCTCTCTCTCTCTCTCTCTCTCTCTCTCTCTCTATATATATATATATATATATATATATATATATATAAATATATAAATATATATACACACACACACACACACACGAGGTCTATCAGAAAGTATCCTACCTTTTTATTTTTTAAAAAAACTATATGGATTTGAATGACGTGCGATTACACCAATCATGCTTGAACCCTCGTGCGCATGCGTGAGTTTTTTCACGCGTGTCGGTGACGTCATTTCCCTGTGGGCAGGCCTTGAATGAGATGTGGTTCAGCCCTCTCGGCTGAATTCCTTTGTTTCACACGCTGCTCGAGACGTCGCGTGTTGCTTTATCAAAATTTTTTCTGGACCTGTGAGGAATATCTGAGTGGACACTATTCGAGAAATTAAGCTGGTTTTCAGTGAAAAGTTTAATGGCTGATGAGAGATTATGGGGTGTTTCTGTCGGTGTAAGGACTTCCCATGGAGCGGGACGTCGCGCAGCGCTTCCAGGCGCCGTCGTCGGCCTGTTTCGACCTAAAAACATCCTAATTTAAGGCTTAATTCACCCAGGACGTCGTGAGAGAACAGACAAGATTCAGAAGAGGCCGGCATGAGGACTTTATGCGGGCATTCCACTGTTTAAGGACATTTTGTAATGAAAGACGTGCGCGCAATATCTGTGTGCGCCGCGACAGGAAAAACACCTCCGTGTTGAAAACCATTTGTAAAATTCAGGCGGCTTTTGATGGCTTTCAACAAGTGAGTAACTGAGAAATTGTTTAACAGCTTGGGCATGTTCCAACTTTCCAACAGAGGTGTTTTTCCTGTCGCGACCCCCCGCGGTCGGGTCCGGCCCGACATGCGACTCTGCCCGCACGTTCTTTCATTACAAAATGTCCGTTAACAATGGAATGTCCAAATAAACTCTTCATGCCGACTTCTTCTGAAAGTTCTCTGTTCTCTGATGACTTCATGGGTCAACAGAGCCTGAAATGTGGAGGTTTTCAACTTGAAACGGCGAGACGCTGCCGCCTCGAAGCGCAGATCGCCGTCAGGTACCGTGGGCCATCCTTACGGCGACACTACCAGACAAAAATCTCTCATCAGCCGTTAAAATTTTTACCGAAAACCAGCTGAATTTATCGAATGGTGTCCACTCAGTTGTGTCTTACAGTTTTGAAAAAAATTTTGATCAAACAAAGCAGCAGTCTCTGAGCCTAAACAATGAAAAAAAATCGACGAGAGGGTGGGCCACTCCTCACTCAAAGACTGCCCACAGGCGAATGACGTAACCGACAGGCATGAAAAAAACTCTCACATGCCCACGAGGGTTCAAGCATGTCTGATGTAATTACACGTGATTCAAATCCATATGGTTTTTGAAAAAAATAATAAGGTCGGATACTTTTCTAATAGACCTCGTATATATATATATATATATATATATATATATATATATATATATATATACACACACACACACACACACAGTAGTGTTCAGAATAATAGTAGTGCTATGTGACTAAAAAGATTAATCCAGGTTTTGAGTATATTTCTTATTGTTACATGGGAAACAAGGTACCAGTAGAATCATTAGATTCTCACAAATCCAACAAGCATTCATGATATGCACACTCTCAAGGCTATGAAATTGGGCTATTAGTAAACAAAGTAGAAAAGAGAGTGTTCACAATAATAGTAGTGTGGCATTCAGTCAGTGAGTTCATCAATTTTGTGGAACAAACAGGTGTGAATCAGGTGTCCCCTATTTAAGGATGAAGCCAGCACCTGTTGAACATGCTTTTCTCTTTGAAAGCCTGAGGAAAATGGGACGTTCAATACATTGTTCAGAAGAACAGCGTAGTTTGATTAAAAAGTTGATTGGAGAGGGGAAAACTTATACGCAGGTGCAAAAAATTATAGGCTGTTCATCTACAATGATCTCCAATGCTTTAAAATGGACAAAAAAAACCAGAGACGCGTGAAAGAAAATGGAAAACAACCATCACCAGAATGGCAAAGGCTCACCCATTGATCAGCTCCAGGATGATCAAAGACAGTCTGGAGTTACCTGTAAGTGCTGTGACAGTTAGAAGACGTCTGTGTGAAGCTAATTTATTTGCAAGAATCCCCCGCAAAGTCCCTCTGTTAAATAAAAGATGTGCAGAAGAGGTTACAATTTGCCAAAGAACACATCAACTGGCCGAAAGAGAAATGGAGGAATATTTTGTGGACTGATGAGAGTCAAATTGTTCTTTTTGGGTCCAAGGGCTGCAGACAGTCTGTGAGACGACCCCCAAACTCTGAATTCAAGCCACAGTTCACAGTGAAGACAGTGAAGCATGGTGGTGCAAGCATCATGATAAGGGCATGTTTCTCCTACTATGGTGTTGGGCCTATATATTGCATTGCATATTGTATCATGGATCAGTTTGGATATGTCAAAATACTTGAAGAGGCCATGTTGCCTTATGCTGAAGAGGACATGCCCTTGAAATGGGTGTTTCAACAAGACAATGACCCCAAGCACACTAGTAAATGAGCAAAATCGTGGTTCCAAACCAACAAAATGAATGCCTCGCAGATGTGAAGAAATCATGAAAAACTGTGGTTATACAACTAAATACTAGTTTAGTGATTCACAGGATTGGTCAAAAAGCAGTTTGAACATAGTTCTGAGTTTGTAGCTTCAACAGCAGATGCTACTATTATTGTGAACACCCCCTTTTCTACTTTTGTTTACTAATAGCCCAATTTCATAGCCTTAAGAGTGTGCATATCATGAATGCTTGGTCTTGTTGGATTTGTGAGAATCTACTGAATCTACTGGTACCTTGTTTCCCATGTAACAATAAGAAATATACTCAAAACCTGGATTAATCTTTTTAGTCACATAGCACTGCTATTCTGAACACTACTGTATATATATATATATATATATATATATGAATAAAGTATTTTATCAGACGTTTTGATTCACCAGGGGGAAAAAAAGGGGTGGGGGGCTTAATGGCCACGCAGACCACCTCTGTTTGTGGCTGTGAGCACTGAGCTATGCTGAATTGTTAACAGATCTCAACATTTTGCGTTATTTCATCTGTTATCTTTCCATTGCATCTAAAAAAGTAAAAAATAAAAAAAAATCCCAAAGTGTGTTCTGTAATATCACAATCACACCGGTGAAGACTGAAGCATTCTTGTGACTACCAAGGGCCAGGTACTCAGTGCTGCTGCCGGCTTCACAATCTCTTCATAAAGACAGCAGTGGAATTTAGCCTGTGACAAAATTATTTCTTATCTCATCAAGGATCACTCTGGCCAAACAGATGAGCTCTATGGAAAGCAGCACATGACACACAAAGTCATTTTCAGAGAAAACTAAATCAGTCATTTGGCTGTATTTTATTACTGTTATTCACAAAGTATTTCTGGCCTGGCAGAGGTTCTTGTTAGCCTGGCGGCCTGCTAGGCTTATAATACTGTTGGGGAAACATTGCAAATATGGAACAAAAGGTTTTTCTGACCTGGGCACAGTTCCGCTAATCTGCTAACTGCTAATTAGCAGCTAAAAGTAATAATAAGTTAAATAAATAATTAATAATTAACAAAAAGTCTGCGGGCCACAGAGCCTTCTCTTATCGTGCACCTGTTTTGTGGAATGAATATGGAGATAAAACAGTCAGATTCTGTGGAGAATTCATGTCCAGACTTAAGATGCATCCCTTTTGTATGGCTAGCATACTGGCAAAGTGTGAAAGTATGATTCTTGTCCTTTTAAATTCAATTTATTAGTAACAGAAGAGCAGATCTCGGCCTCAACTTAATCTAAATTCCGGGTCTGTTAGTGAAGCTTAGGGCTAACAGCCAGCGATCACCTTAGTATATTTAGTAGAATTCAGTACAAACTCTGTCTCCTTACACACCAATGCATACATGGAACTGCCCCTGCCTACCTTAGTGAACTCCTCACGCCACACACCGCCCCAAGAACCCTCCGCTCCACCACGTCCACCTACCGTTTGCACCAGCCCAGATCCAAGCTCTCCACCATGGGAGACAGGGCCTTCCAGGTATAATGTTAATTTACTGTCTTAATGTATTTATAAACTGTCTAGGTTCTTGTTATCATATGCACATTATTATGTTGTTGTTTTATTTTCACTTCTATTTTGTCAGTTGATTTTTAAATAGACCACAACAGAAATGAGTGCGTTCACTTTGTGTTATTCATGTATTTTTAACATATTTCCAATTATATTATGTACTTACATTGAACTTACTAAATAAAATCACTCACCACACTCACGCTTTTAATATAAAGATGATTTACCGCCCCCTGCTGGAATGGCGTGTGCAATCAGAAAGTATTAGATCAACTTTATTTGTTCATATTCATGTAATTTCATTCATTGCCTGCTTACATAAACATTTATCATGAACAAAAATGAACAGAAGTAAGAATTCTTGTATTCTCTGTTCCTTGTAACAAAAAAAAAAAAAAGAAAAAAGATCCACACCTGATCAATCAGGTGTTGATCGATGCGCTGTTTAAATGTTTAAAGCACTGTCGCTGATCACCACACCGACAGATCACACAGCACTTCACTGAAAACACACCTGATTGCGGTGGACTGGTACTTTAAAAGTTTAAATCATCACAGCATTTCATTATTCAGGTCTGTGATGACCTGATCAGCAGACCTGATCAGTAATCAACAGCACTTTAAAAGTTTAACATCACAACACTTCATTCATTCATTCATGGCTGCACTGACAGCATTTACCATTCACTGATTTACCATCAGCATCCTGTACACAATGAAAATGGTCCACAAAGATAAAAAATGAAAAGAACAAATAAAATGTTAAATTACTCTGTTTCTAACTGCAGCACACCGTGCCGTACTGACCCCAGCCACTTGGTGGAAATGGGGCTGTCGTAATACACTATTAATCGTTAAGGTCTGACAGCTGCATTAATTTATTAAACGTACGCCAGCGTGTGCCAGCATTTTTAATACGGTCGACATACGCAGGCGAAATCATCAAGGTGTGATGTGTGACAGGGCCCCGAGACCCTTAACTGGAGGAAGCGGTTGAAGATGAGTGAGTGAGTATATAGTAAACACCAACTGGCACTGCCATCCACTTAGTGATTACAAGCCAATTGGCTGGGTCTTACAGAAATTGCCCCTCCAAAACTATAAAAATACAAACCACGGTTATTATGTTTTCTGCAAACACTACACAGCAATGGTACTGATTATGAAACCTAGACTAGGACATGGCCTGAAACATTGCTTGATAGTACTGTCTTCTGCCCAACAGTTTCCAACAGCACTTTTTAGTCACTGCACTCAATGTGCCCGCCTTCAACAGGACGTTCATACTGTTATGCAATGGTGTCAGTAGTTACACAGGTATAAAGCCCGGATGTACAACAGCATGCACCACTTATGTGTCACACAAATCCATGCAGCTGTCCTAGAGCCAAGGCATAAAAGAAAAAGAGCTTTCAATTCAAGCTGAGAGAGACTTTGAAGGTTTGCTGAGTTGACAGCTTCTTGCAGTCACAAGCATTCATGGGGAAAAAAGTCGAAAAGGTCACCATCAGGCAAGCTTTAACCTATTTACCAGAGCCAGTTCTGCAATCAGAGTGTAGTAAGCCCCTTTGGCTTCAGCCTTGTTTGACTCTGAATCGCCACAGCAGATCCTATGTGGATCTCTATGTTGATTTGGCACAAGTTTTATACCGGATGGCCTTTCTGGCGCAACTCCATATTGGAGAATGGGCAGGGGTGGGTCTGAACTGGGAACCTTCTGCAATGAACACAAGCATACAACTGGTTCGCCACCAACCATGTGGGGGAAAAAGAAATCTTGAAAAAAGATTTGTATATTTTTGCTTTGTTTTAAACGGCCATGAAATTCATATATGACGTAGCAACATCATATCTGCAACAACCAAATACTGTCACAGTAGGCACAAAGAACAGAAGAAAGCTACATTTCATATGTTCTATTGTCTTCTTGTCTATGGTGCAATTAGAATCCTCTGCCCACCCACAGGGCCTGGATGATATGTTGATTCCTGACCACTGAACAGTTACAGAAAAGCTGCTGCTGACATGGGAATAAATCCTAATTCCTGAAAACAAGCAACAAATAAGCAATTTACAAAGCATTTTGCTGGGAATACGAGCCCTCATTTGTGCCACTATTTTACTTGACAGTACATTTTAGATATTAGGAAGGCAATATCCACCATGTGTATTGTTTCTCTATTGCTATTACCTGATGTTTGACCAAAGACAACACTTTTAGTTTAGTTTGTTTTTTGTTAGTTGTGATGACATATTTCAAGCCTGACAATTGTGGGCATGTGGAGGCACAAGAATGAAATCACCGGTGCTATAATGATGGGGAAATCCAACAGTTCAGTGTCTGTTTTGCTGTCTGAAGTAACCCACAAATGGGTCATTCCATATTAAATCATGCAAAATAAGGGGAAGTTCCAGTTTTATAGTTTTATAATTGCCTGGTTGATATATTTTGTAGCTCATGTTAAAAGAAGAATGGTCTTGGCGGCAGCTCAAGATCTTGTTTCGTTTAGATTCTATGGGGATTTGAAAAAGGGGGCGTGTCCGTGTTAACCCACTGTCTTCCATTTGTGACCATGTTTACTTGGCCATCAATCAAAAACTAGAAAAGATATTAACTTGATATTTTCAGAATTTGTTTGTTCTGTCTTAAAGTTTATGTAAAATGTACAGTTGAAGAAATTAACCCCCTGGGGGCCATGCAATTAATTACCAAAAAATGGAATTTGGACAAAATGTACTGAAAGTGTGCTGACTTTGATCTGCATTTAACCTCATTTGCCTTGTCATGTGAAAAATGCTGTTTGGCATGTTGGTAGTACTAATGTTAGGCTTCCTTGAGATGCAAAGAACACCACCACAATGTCTTTAGATTTTGCCCAAAATTAACCTTTTTCCGGCTATTTTTACCAAATATGTTCCTTTGGCGGCCCCTTTTGGGTATGTGGGCATCTTTTGATTTTTGTTTTGTTGGTCTCAAATGAAAGGTTCTCATTGGAACATCAAATTAAACCTGGTACCAACATCTAACAAAGAGGCCTGATGGGAAAACAAGTGCCCTCTTTATTGGTTTTCAGCTTAATCAAAATGTACAAGAAATATATGACCGTCTATACGACAGCCATTCTGAAATCCATCCAGCATGTATACACATACATTGCTACATTATAAACAATGTCTATCACTGAATAAACAAAGCACAGTAACTAACGTGTAGCTAGTTGTACATAAGCTATGCCTATGCATGGACTAACTTAAGTTCATGCAAAGGTGGTTATTAATCATATGAATGGAATTTTTCCTTAATGTTGACTTCACACTCACCTTGCATAGGTTTGCTTGTGACAGGGATCATTCTTAAAAAGAATGATCCCTGTCCCCATCCCATTCATATGATTAATAACCACCTTTGCATGAACTTAAGTTTTTTTTTAAACACCAAAACCCAAACTCCCATGATGCACTGCAGCACCATGTCCATTGTTCACTGTTTTAGCTAATATTGCTAATTTCTCCAAAAATATTAGTCCTATCAACTTTCCATTTCCACAGTGTTGATCCTTGACCCACAATAAATAAGCATACCAAACAGCAAATGTCATCTCTCCCCAGTTTCTCCACGAGCAAAGCCATACACACACATGTACGCATAACCACACCCAAAGGCCACTTGGTTATTGTAATATAGATAATCTTCATCATCACTCCTATTTTGTCAATTGATTTTTACATGGACCACAATGGAAATAAGTGTTTTCACTTTCTTGTGTCATCTGTGTATTTTTAACATATTTACAATTATATTATGTACTTACATTGAACTTACTAAATAAAATCACACATGCATACACAATTTTAATATACAGATTTACCACCCCCTGCTGGAATGGCGTGTGAGCCCAGAATGTAATTATCACATTGTTCAGTGTTGTTAGTTAATACCCATAGTTTCTCCAAAAATATTAGTCATACCAGCATTCCGTTTTGGCAGTATTAATGCTTGATCCAAAATACATAAGCATACCAAACGGCAAATGTCAGTTCTCTACAGCTTGTCTGTGACCAAATTTATACACAAACATGTTTGCAGAGCTTTTTGTCTTTTCTGCATTCTGCTGCAAGCAGGTGCTTTTAATTTGACACACCCACCAACAGAGACGATGACAGAAGACATCAAAAGCAATGCAGGTTTCACTTGTGGTAACAGCAACATGACACATAACTAAACTGACTAAACCAACTGAACTACAAAAACACACTAAATCAATAACACAAACAACTTCTTTAAACTAACATGAAAAACAACAACATTCAAAACCCCAAACTCCAATGGTCCATTGCAGCACAACATTGTTCACTGGTTAGCTAATATCACTAATTTCTCCAAAAGTATTAATCCTATCATCTTTCCATTTTTGCATCCTTCACCCAAAATTCATAAGCATACCAAACAACAAATGTCAGCTCTCACCAGTTTCTCCAAAGCCATACTTATGCACACCCACACACACACACACACACACACACACACACACACACACACACACACACCACACACACACACACACACACACACACACACACACACACACACACAGAGGCCATTTGGCTATTATAATATATATTCTGATCCTACAGGGATTTAGAGAAACATTTTCCTTATTTTCACAAATGAAGCATCACCTTTAAACATTCTAGTATCTTAACAGTACTGAGGCCACTGATCTCAAAGTCAAATTATACAAAGGTCACAGGTTTTGTTCTGACAGGAGAACCACTTGAAGAAATATTATTTGAAATACTAACTGTTCACCATAACTATATTGTGACTGAATTTCATGCAGAAAAGCACAAATGTGTCAGAGCTGCAAACATTTCAAGGTTTTTTAAATGATTCACAATTCAAACATTTTTCCCCATAATTCATGGACCCCCCACATGTAATGATTCCCATGTTGTGAGCCATTAGTGGCTGAGCTCATTATAGTTCACTTCTAAAAGGTCTAAACAACCTCATGATGGGAAAAACATGACTGCCAGCAAGAATTTGTAATATGGTATTTGAAGCTATTGCTGCCAAATACAGCCAAATTAAAATATACAAAGCAGAAGAAAGAAATTTATCACAGTGACCTCAATTCATAATAAATAACTGCATGTCCATGGCCTGTAATCTTCAGGCTCAAGAGTCACATCCATTCCCAAGGCTGCCCTTGTGACACTTCTGATTTGGACAAAGATATTTCATGCATTTTAAACATGTTCACTCAGCAGTATCAAGCACAAGTTAAAAACCGCACCTAAATAGTGCCTCACATGTCTAGAATTCATCCATGAAACACAACATTCCACCTACAAAAACTGCAATCAGGAACGTCATGAAATCGATGTCAGTCTTCAAAGATCCTGTGATACTATAGACCAAGAAGTTACTTTATAAATAATTTTAAAAGTATAAATTGTGTATTTAATTAGACATGATAATATTATATTTCAATAATCTGCAACCTAATATAGGTCATGAAGCATCTTATAAACAGACAATGAGGAAATAAATACATTTAACCATTTTAGGGTCTCTTAAAATACAAAATAAAAAACTTGTCTGTCTGCCTGGCCCTTTAAACAGAAATGAGCTGATGCTTACCACTCTCCTTCTCCTTCCAAAGGTATGGAGAGCAGGAGCAATGTATTATCAGTTATCAAGTTGTTCACCGATGAATATGGCTTTATACACCCTGAAGAAAACCATACACCCTTTGGCCTCAGGGTGTATGGTTTTCTTCAGGGTGTAAAAAGCCATATTCATTGGTAAAACATCTTGATAACGATTTTATCATATACCTATAAATGATAAATGGTGTATGGTTTTCTTCAGGGTGTAAAAAGCCATATTCACTGGTGAACAACTTGATAACGATTTTATCATATACAGTGGTCCCTCGTTTATCGTGGGAGTTACGTTCTAAAAAATAACCCGCAATAGGCAAAATCCGTGAAGTAGTCAGCGTTATTTTTTACAATTATTATAGATATTTTAAGGCTGTAAAACCCCTCACTACACACTTTATACACTTTTCTCAAACAAGCATTAACATTTTCTCACTTTTCTCTCCTGTGTAAACACTCAAAGTTCAAACTTTAGTAGAAAAAAAAAAAAAACAGAACGTTTGTTATGTGTCGACGCGGGTTGAGGAGCGGACCTGCGTCAGACGGAACCCAGCGCTACAAATAACCAGAAAAGCGGTTCCAAAAACAATATATTTATTACCCCCACTGTGCATAAAAGGTGTAAAAACAAAAACAGCGTCCCTCTGGTGGAGTGACTGTTGGTACGCTCTCCAGCGCCCGCAAGGATCAAAGCCCGGCGCTCCTGGACCCACTACCACCACCAAACACCCCCCAGGTGGACACGACAAACCGACTCTCTGTGAAGCAAAGAAGAGGTAAGTCAGCAGTTACAACAATATCTTTCAAAAGACACACGCTATCAGCAACACATTCAGGTCTGTATCTTTTTTAACTTTATGCAAATGAGCAGCTTCTCACAACAAGTGGAGGATCACTTATCCTGCACGCCACAGCAGCGAGAAGCAAACTGCACAATTCTCATCACAATTCCAGTATACTGCGTAACAAAACACCAAGTTACTATCAACAATTAGTCGAACACTTAATCACCTTTAATGTGTGCTGACAGCAAGTGTCCTCACCCTTCCTTGCTTCACGGGCTCGATGTGTCAAACCCAGGCGCGGTCCTCAGCGTCTCACAAACGAACATCACAAGGTCGAGTTCCCGGCAGTTCTGCTTGAATCACACATGCCTTAAATGCAGAACGCCATCCAATTATCTGCCTCAGCTGAAAGTCTTTAAGGTTGCATGTGAGCACCAGTCCACAGGTGCTTCACATGATGTTGATGAGGGTGAGGACTCTTCAGCCAGCACCTTCTCCACAGTAGAATCAGTTTCCATGCCACCTGAAGAGCAAAGAAAAGAAAAGAACACCAAAACATCCAGCCACACCCCCCAACACACAACAGTTTCCCTATAAATAATTATGATGGCTTTTAGAACTAACAAATTTCATTTTAATGATCAACCTACGAGGTTGGACACGTAAGAAATTATTAATAGTGACTCACCAGTATTTCACAGTTCCTCTGACCGCGCCTCTTCATCGTGGCGCTGCTCCGCTGTCCGCATTGGCTGATTACTCGGGTGGTATGAAAAATATTACCCGTCCGCGAAAAGGGTGTATTGCTATTTATTCTTTAGTGTTTTATCCAATCATATTGGCGTATCATTTATAGGTATATGATAATAGTTGATGTGTCTTGGCATGTGGCACAGAGTACAGAGCAGCTCAGTCTGACACAGCAGGAGTTTAGACATTGACAGCTATCACAGAAGTGATGCAAATCTAAAACAAAGCTCTTTTTCCTAAAAGCACAGTAGTTTCTGCATGCACATACTGACAGAGGACACATAATATGAAATCAAAATTGTATTTAAATGTATAAGAGATTAAAACAGATTTTTGAAAGACAAAAAGCTTTTAAAGGTTAACATATGATGTTAACATGAAAACTTGAGTTCAGAATAAGATAACATTCAGAAAAAGATGTAGAGAATGCAGAGGAAAATGACTTCACCCTCAGTGTTTTGAATAGACAGAGCAAAAGAGAGAGAATAAATTACCAACATACTGATAGAACAGAGAGAATCTGACAGGTCATAACAACCATAAACATATCCCACCCTAAAATGGTTATTATTTTGTGATGGGCTTGTCAGCTGCTTCCATTCACTGGTGTCACATTTACGAGGTCTATTAGAAAAGTATCCGACCTTATTATTTTTTTCAAAAACCATATGGATTTGAATCACGTGTAATTACATCAGACATGCTTGAACCCTCGTGGGCATGCGAGAGTTTTTTCACGCCTGTCGGTTACGTCATTCGCCTGTGGGCAGTCTTTGAGTGAGGAGTCGTCCACCCGCTCAGCTGGTTTTCAGTAAAAATTTTAACGGCTGATGAGAGATTTTGGTCTGGTAGTGTCGCTTTAAGGACGGTCCACGGCGCCTGACGGCAATCTGCACTTCGAGGCGGCAGCGTCTCGCCGTTTCAAGTTGAAAACTTCCACATTTCAGGCTCTGTTGACGCAGTAAGTTGTCAGAGAACAGAGAACTTTCAGAAGAAGTCGGCATGAGGAGTTTATTCGGACATTCCATTGTTAACGGTCATTTTGTAATGAAAGAATGTGCGGGCAGAGTCGCATGTCGGGCTGGACCCGACCGCGGGGGGTCGCGGCAGGAAAAACACCTCCGTCGGAAATCTTAACGGGCCAAGTTGGAACATGCCCAAGCTGTTAAACAATTTCTCAGTTACTCACTTGTTGAAAGCCATTAAAGCCGCCTGAATTCTACAAATGGTTTTCAACACGGAGGTGTTTTTCCTGTCGCGGCGCACACAGATTTGCCGAGTCGTCACGGAAACGACTCGGCGAATTTGCGCGTACGTCTTTCATTAAAAAAATGTCCTTAAACAGTGGAATGTCCGCATAAATTCCTCATGCCGGCCTCTTCTGAATCTTCTCTGTTCTCTCACGATGTCCTGGGTGAATTAAGCCTTAAATTAGGATGTTTTCAGCTCGAAACAGGCCGACGACAGCGCCTGGAAGCGCTGCAGGACGTCCCGCTCCGTGGGAAGTCCTTACACCGACAGAAACACCCCATAATCTCTCATCAGCCGTTAAACTTTTCACAGAAAACCAGCTTAATTTCTCGAATAGTGTCCACTCGGATATTCCTCACAGGTCCAGAAAAAATTTTGATAAAGCAACGCGCGCCGTCTCGAGCAGCGTGTGAAACAAAGGAATTCAGCCGAGAGGGCGGGACCACATCTCACTCAAGGCCTGCCCACAGGGAAATGACGTCACCGACACGCGTGAAAAAACTCACGCATGCCACGAGGGTTCAGCATGATTGGTGTAATCGCATGTCATTCAAATCCATATAGTTAAAAAAAATAAATAAAAGGGTCGGTTTATTATCTAAGAGACCTCGTATTGGGCACATTTTTACACTAGATGTCCTTTGTAAAAGTAGCACCAGATTTACAAGGACAAAGAACTTAATGTGCATGTTTAATTTTGTTGTACATTAATATTTTTTTATTAAGATGGATTTTGGAGACAGGACTGGAAGAAAGGACTTCTCCTTTTCTGGACAGAAAAGGTGATCATTTGGACTGCAACCAGTACATTGTTCTCCATGCCAGGCATGGTACCCGTGAAGGTCATTTTCACACAGGAGTGGGTCCCATTTGCTTGCTGATCATTGACACGAGCCACTTGGTTTCACATGCAAGAACTCACCACTTACAGCATCATAATTCTGTAAATACCCACTGAACACAAGAATGAATATCAGCATTACCTCTTAGTGGCCGGTGTTGATTTTCATCGTCTTTGATGCAGTCACTTCGGGCTACTTTGTGAAACATCCAGAGAATTTGCACGATCCTCAGTATGTTGCTGGACATCATAGCCGGCCTACACACAGGTACTCTGAGTCTCCGTGGAGTGGAGGCAGAGTCTCTGACTTCTGCTCAGTGAATTCTGGGAATCATCAAGGATGTTATCTGGCTCCTATCAGGAGTGTTTGGAGGAATAAAATGAAAACCTAGTCTTGATGCACTGCAGTGCAGACAATTCTGAATCGATTCAGAAATGTCAATAATCAATGTTAGAAACGTTAACCACAGTGTTTGAAACGTGGCTGCTGGCCACAGTTAATGAGCACTTTTCATCTTCTTGATGTAAATTTGTGTTTCTTCTGTTACGCAAGTCACTTTTGAATGGTAATGTACTTTTCATCAAGGTTCTAGCCACAGTGGGCGGCCCCACTGGATACTGCAAATTTCCACCCAGCTCTTCTGTTCAAATTGGTTGTGCCACCCAGCATAGAATTTCTGAAAAATAAACTAAAATGCTGCTGAAAATGTACCAATTCGATCATAGTTTTGCACTTTTAAACCAATAATTAAGGTATAAAGAAATATATTTCTCATTTTCTTCGTATCAAATCGTAAATAGCAGAGATCAGTCAGTGCGTTCTGTGGAAACAGAGCTGTGAACGGCAGCAGCTGAAAACAGCGTCTCTACTACACTATGAAATGATGAAAAAAACATTCTACATTAAATAATCCAGGAGGTCCTTCTGCATCTGTATGTGATGATACATTCAGAAATTTACAGTTTATTTTACAGTTGAAAGGCTTCATGTTCCAAAAAGCTCAGAGTTTGAAAAAGCAAACAGTTTTAGCAATCAGAGAGGGAGGTGGAGGGAGAGAGACACAGAGCAGAAGAAGAGGGGGTGGAGAGGAGAAGGGGCACAGTATCAGTGAAAGAGAGGAAGTGAAAAACTGATTCACCAAGTTTTTCACTTAAAAGAACAGGTTTGACAAATCAGTCCAGGTTCAGTTCTTGTTCAAACAAGGCAATTAGGTGTTATATTGTTTAAAATGAAATGTCATACAATCTTACTCAAAATGGTGAAAAAACAACAACACAACGAAAAAAAAAAACTGTCCTGATGACAGAAAAACTGCCTGCTGCACTGGATTAAAAACTACTGTGCGTAATTTTTGAAGAAGAGAGTAAATGTGATGTCCATTAAATATGACAAATAAGACAAATTTCCCCATGGGGACATTAAAAGTATATATCTATCTATCTATATCTATCTATGAATGTGTTTTTAACATTTTCAACATTATTTAGGTGAATTTATTAACTTAGACTTTGACAGAAACATGCAAAAAAGCACTTTGAGATTATAAATATTACAAAATAAATATAATGTTTTTGTTCAATATTCTTGCTTTCAGTGCATCTAAAACCACTCAAAATTAGTTAAAAATGGGGCTTGCCACTAATGTTTAGTGGTATAAAACCCTTATAGCCCTGTGAGCTGCGATCACATAACTGACCCACCACTAAGGGCCCCTTCACACATAGTACGAATAAGTACAAATCAGGGTGAATCACAGCGTAACAGCTCATATGAGGGAACCATGAAAACATCAAGCCGACAGGCAGGCATGAACAAATCCGCTGCGATGGTTTCGTGCACGCGACGGTGTCGTGTGAGCAGGAACGCCATGGGAGCAGCTGGGACATAGTGCACCACATCGCGCCACTGATGTGAAGGAAAATAAAATAAAAACCAGCTGTATAATTAGTGAATATCACTGGGTTGATATAAATAATAAATAAAAGGGGACGCAACACAGAACCCTGCGGTTAAATAACCCTGGTTAAATAAAAAATAAATGCCACTCACGGGATTCGAACCTGCAATTTACAAAAGCTCTGATTACCAGACGGAAAGTTTGCCACTGTGCTACAATCACTGTCTTATAACAGGAGCCTGAAATAGCTAAAATCAACAAGGACATAAACATATTTTTTTAAAAAAGAGAAAAAAGTGCTGTGATAACTGATAAAACGGCGTTTGTTACCACGTATTTCTACTGATACATGACTGAAACTACCATATTTGTCACACTGTTGGCTTGTTATATAGTCCTGCACCGCTCAAAGACATGCGTGCCTGACACGCATGACCTGTCAGACAGACATGACATTCAGATCGCCTACTGCGTGTCCACATGAACTGACGGTCCGTTTCTCCAGTCCGTCGCAAAACTGGTATATGTTTTTATGTAATTCCACGTGAGGATAGCAAACACTAAAATTCATATCGTGGTATAAATTGAATCCCTTGACAGTAGGGCTGCCACAAACGACTATTTTGATAGTCGACTAGTCAACGATTATTTTTGCGATTAGTCGACTAGTCAGATCATACATAATTTCCTAAATTAAGGCCTGCAGCATTTTCCAAGAAACGTCAGGGGATGAAAACATGAACATTTCCAAATCAATGACTATTTCTTAGACTTCATTTACATCAATCATTCAGAAATACAAACAGTGTGGTACTTTATAGTAAATCTGTCAGGTAGGCAGTTCTCAAAAACTAAATGTTCATGCTGGACATTCTGTGAGTGGAGAAACTGGGAATAGTGCAACATTTTATTTTTATCTTCATTTCACATATAGTCCAAACCTTTTGATTTGTCATTGTTTCTGTTGCATTTCTGAAATTACAGAACTGTTATAAAGAAAGTGTGAACATTTTATTGTGTTTTAAAACTTTGTGGAGCAAATGCAAACACCAAAACATACCTGGACATGTGCAGGGAAAACTTTGATATAAACTGAACAGAACACTGCAGGCTGATTTGACTCCCCCTATTTTTTGTATAAATAAATCAGAAAAAATAAGAGGTAACTCACTTTGAAATGATAAAACATATAGCTGCAGCTTATAATAACTTTGAAAAATAACAAAAATCAGCAGCTTGTATTTTTATTCTGACTCCAGTTCATTTAGTGTGATGAAGTCATTTTTTTCCTCATCAGTCACGTTTTTATGCTTGAACACTACATTAAGCTCAAGACTGAACAAATAAATACCTTTAGAAAATAACAGCTGTTAAAGTTCAGAGTTCTCACCTGCTTTTTGTGATCTGTGCCTCTGAACATCACTGCACAGCTTCTCCACAGCAGGGTTTTTTTTAACCCATGTATGAGTAATTTTTGCTCAGTTCATTTATATATTCTCATTTTTTAAGGATATTTGACCGTTTATTTCATCTCATGATCTCACAAATTCAGTATACGATGCGCACATGGTGTGAACAGGTCGTGGTCATCAGATAACACCGGTAGAGAAAGTGGAGAGAGAAGTAAAGGCAGCTCCACGGTTTGGTTTGTTTTCTTTTTAACAGTGTTCACATCGGGTTAAAATCCTCTCTCTCTGCTCCGCGCTCGCTGCACTGACGGTTCTTAGCAGAATGTCCTGCGTTCAGGAATCTCTCTCCCTCGCAGTTTGCAGCGAGTTGACTCCGCGCGCGCGTGTGCGCGCACACACACATACACACACACACAGCTCCTGCGGAAAACTGCGCATTTTAGACAGCTTTGAACAAGACGCCACTGTTTTAAATCGGCTGTCTTATCCAAGTTTGAACGTTCAAATGACAGCAGGACAGCTCGCTGCCTAAAACTGTGAATTGAGAGAAAAACAAAGATTTAAATAAAATAAATGACTCAGCGACTAGTAAACTGGTTGTCAACGGTTTCAATAGTCGACGTTGTCGGACTAGTCGACTAGTTGTGGTAGCCCTACTTGACAGAAGAAGATACAGAGAACAGGGTGAGAGGGAGACAGATAATCTACTGTGCCTCAAGGGAGCCAACAAAAAGTAGAAGAAAGGTGCCAACTTGGCAGAATCTAAAGTCTCAGAGTTCAATATACAATAGTTATTACAGAGTTACTAGTGGAAATGTTCATTCACTCAAAGGCTCATTCACTCACTGAAGGACTATTGTGTCTATGCTTGCCTTGCTAACTGCAGGGAATAACCTGTTTTTCATGCAATATCTTGGACATGATGCCTGATTTTCTAATGTCTTAATGGTGAAATAAAAATGGGATTTGAAGCAGTCATACACGTCCTTTAAAATTATTCATTATAAGTATCAAACTGTATTCACAAAGGCCATACTGTGCGAAATCTGTCCTTAATCTGCTTTTAAATATGGGAAGGGTTTCATTTACAAAATCCTCAGGATCACGCAACTCCCAGTAGTGTGCATGTATAATCTTGCCTGTTGCAACCAAAATTCTGATCTTCCCACATCATTTGTCTTTGAGGATGGCTTTCCACCCACATGCTATCTTCTGTGGAGTAACCTGTTTTCTGAAGTGATTTTACAGAGGGATTTTGTTTCTTTAAAACCAAGGTGGTCAGCTTTAAAAAAAATTTACATTTAAACACATATATATAGGCTTACAATCTGAACAAAAAGCTTTTCTTTTTTTTAGATTAATCTGAATCACTTGGGTCACAGAGCTCTTATTTTGTTGTTAGAGCTTCAGAAAAGTCACTTGTGACCAGATAGCAGTCACGATTTTCTAATTTTCCAATCCATGAAAAAAGTTTACAATTTTTTTTCATGTTGGTGACCTCTTCTCGAGAAATAGCAACTCCAGCAAAAGATGGTAATTATTAATCTTACCAGTATGACGTTAAAATGACTGCCTACAGATCATTTCTCTGTCTGCTTTTGCTTGGGGCCACTTGCACCATGTGTGAAAAATATAGGCAATGGCCCAAATCTCGAGAGCAGTAGTCCTCACCTTGGTCCCCAAGGACCACCAATCCAACACATTTTCATAACACTGTTCTTCCCTGCTGTTGCACAAGCCGATTAGCTCAGGCGTCTCTTAGTACAGAACAGGAACAGATGGAAAATGTGCACACTAGGTGGACCTGGGGCACGGTGTGGCGGTCTGAATGGTCCTCCCTAAAAATCAGTCCCCCCGCACATAGTGCGCATGCAGACAACAATGTTGAAGTGTTGCGTTTTCTTTCGCTTTGCCACTGAAGTAATAAGACGCTTCAGGGGAGGCGATGGTCTAGTGGTGGGGAGGTGATGGTCCTGGTGGTTAAGCGTTGGGCTTGAGACCAGAGGATACTTGGTTCAATCCCAGCCAGACCGGAAAACCACTAAAGGTCCGTGGGCAAGGTCCTTTATCCCCTAGTTGCTCCCGGTGTGTAGTAAGCGCCTCGTATGGCAGTACCCTGACATCGGGGTGAATGTGAGGCATTATTGGAAAGTGCTTTGAGCATCTGATGCAGATGGGAAAGCGCTATATAAATGCAGTCCATTTATTTGCAATACGTTGCACTTTGCATTTTTATTGATATGCTATCAGTTTTTAGATTGTTAGTATTAATTAGATATATAGTGAACATGGATGCTACTGAAGAGATAGTTTTGGAGGCTGCCGTGGACAACGTAAAGACTGCTCATGATGTGAATGAACAGATGAAGGCGATCAAGCAGTATTGGTGGGATACCACTTACCCCGCTAATCTTGCCAAAAAGCCAGCAGTTTTTTCATCATCCACAGCAGCCTCCAAAACTTCTCTGAACACTAAAGAACTCAAAACTCTTTAAACACTGCGTGTCAACATGGTTGCAGGCATGCACACAATGCATGGGGGGAGGGACTGATGTTCAAGATGGACCCTTCAAACCACCACACCGGTTTAAGAGGGGCAGCAGCCACAACGTGAAATGCGTCTCGCACATTTCACACAAGTATTGCACAAGTATTCGCTGTTTGGCAGTTGTGAATCTCACCATCTAGCGGTCTGTGACTCACACGAAGGGTCAGTTTCAGCAGCATTCCAGTTCAGGGTACAAGGTAAACAAACCCCCTGAAGTATGGACAAGACAACATCAGGGCACAGCAGAAGTCCATCACAGGTGGTACCCCTCCTCTAGATAACTCTCAACTTGGGAGAACGTGCCATCATCATAATCGCCCCTGAACTTGCGGGATCAATGCCATCCACATCCTCGCTAGCCATTGTTTACATGCACTGTGAGATGTTGGAACTCTGCTTGCGCCGCAGTGCATTCTGGGAAGAATGCAGGGGGGTTAGAGGAAACGTTAAAAAGTACTGAATGCAAACTGCAACCTGTGAAAACAGCTGCCAAAATAAGAATACACTCTGCATCCGCCATGCACTTGGTGGGTGTTAGGGATAAAAGGAGGAAGCAGCATGGCATACAGCAGCTCCTTTCCATTTAAAGCCCCAGGCAGAAAAGGAGGTCATGGAGATGGAAGTTGCTGTTAGGATGGAATGCCTCAATCACATTCTGGGCTCGATTCAGCACACCTGTTTATATAATGAAGAGCATAATATGGCACCTTTAAATAAAAACGTGGCATAGATCACGAAATGCAGAAATCCCAAATTCAACATAGGTCGGGACTTCAAATATATTCATAAAAACACTTAACACGTGTAAAAAGGTATTTTTGCTGTTTTTTAATAACTTCACATCAGCTGGGTGGCGTTTTATCAACACAACGATCTTTATGAAGCAACACACAAATATTTCTCAATCGCAATCAAACTACTCTGTATTGTTTAATGTATTTAGCTGAGGTGTACGTCACGCACAACTTTCATCATCAACCCAAATAGCGTGACTATAACACGAAAACTATCTGACAAAACTCTTCCTGTAAAAAACAACTATACAAAACCTTCAAAGAAAAACACGGCAAGAAACACGTGAAAGTAATACCCAAGTTCGTAACACAGTACGGAAGACAGTTTAACTCACGGTGGGGAGCAGAGTCGAGAGTTTGTTTCAGGGAGAATCCGTTAGTGGAGTGAGGAGAAGCGGAACGCCACACTGAGGAGTGACAGCGGCGCTCTGAGCCTCCACGAACACTCCAACCCAGCAGCCCACTACCGTAATGACACACATACGCGCACAACCGCTTCTCCATACCGTAATAAGCGTAATGGCGCGCACCAAAGATCTGCTCCCAAATTAACCACTCTGTAAGTCTGATGTGTGCAAACCGATGACATCCCAACACATCCCCATTATATATTAATAGTATTTTCATTACGGGCCGACCAGAGGATTTTCGGATTTTCGGGGGGGGGGGAGATGGAGTAAATATTTGGAAAAAAAAATCAGTCCATGAAAGTTTGCCGAATTTCCGCATCACACTTCGAGTGGATAATTACGGCCGACCTGCCAATCTGTGTTTCAGCGTTTCCCATAATGCTCCTGGCGGCCCCCTGTACTTCCCAGAATGCACCGCGGTGCCAGCAGAGTTCCGCTGTAGAGGTGGGCGATACCGCGAATTTTGGTATTGAGCCGATACCAAGTAAATACAGGCTCAGTATAGCCGATATCAATACAGATACCGATACTTTTCATATTTACGCTTCATAGATCCAAAGGATCCAAAAGACCTAGGATAGAATTTCGCCAAACATTGTACGTGACAACAAAATACTTGATTATCACAATCAACATTTTTGTTTAAAAAAAATATCACTCAACACAACTTAAAACAAAATCTCCTGAGGTAGAGGGCTGACAAACCACAATACAAGGGTGCGCTGCTCTGTGTTGTGTGACACAGCGCAGCGCTGCACTTACAGAGATTAGACTTTGATGAATCTGCATGTGCAGCAGTCAGTGCATGCGGGCGAGAAAATAAGCTTGAGTATTGATCTTTTTACACGAGGATCGTTCAATATCACTACCAGCGTTGGTATCAGTATTATCGATGTTAGGATCGATCTGCCCACCTCTATTCCGCTGTCTCACTGCACATGCAGAGTGAGGTTGTGGATGGCGTTAATTTAGCGACTTCACGGGCGATTATGATAATTATACGCACTCCCAAGTTGAAAGGGTTATCTAGAGGAGGTGTAGCACCTGTGATGGACTTCTGCTGTGCCCCAATGTTTTATTGTCCAAACTTCACAAGATGTGTTTACACTGTGAATGCTGAGCTCCTGACACCGGAACTCTGCTGAAACCGACCTCTCGCGTGAATCACGGACCACCAAATGGCGTGAGATTCACAACTGCAAAACACCGAATGGCCCATGGGGATGGGCGCTATCCGTATTTACTCTATTAAACACCCCAGGGGCCTGCAATTTCCATGAAGGGGGGCGTTTATTGACAGTTGTCTGCATGCATGTGCATGCTGTACACAGTACGGCCTTACGGTACATATGGACATGCATTCTTCATCCAACAGTAAGCAGCGCAAATTCAAAATAAATGTTCTTTTTCTGCAAGCAGTAGCTTTTGCACATAAAATGGCTCCGTGCAAACATTGTTACTCAGCAGCGTTAAAGCTGTGAAAGAAGCAGAAGAGAAAGGGAAGCACAATGCTGCTCAGATTTTCATAATATAGGAAACGCGTTCAGGGGTACTGTAGGAACAAGGATAAGCTTGCAACCATGGCTAGACAGCAAAACGGCTGCCTGGTGTAGACACTGGGGGTAATCAAGACATTGAACTATTTGGCGTTGTTACACTTTGCCGGTGTCGCAGACCAAACTGTCTGCCTTGCCACCACTGCGCATGCTTCATTTCGGAGCTCAGCCACTAGTCTAAGACAGACTCTCTTCACGCAAAGCGACGAAATGGATTAATGTGATTGTTAACCATCAGATGACAAGGTAAAACCTCTTAAATCATTCTAAGGTCAGTTTTAAGTCGAAAAGAGGCCGTTTAAAGCAGAAACGAGGCGATACTTGGTGACGCTTTGAAATGAGTGACGTGCAGTGAATGCATCAGCTAGCAGTTCGTGTAGCTGCAGTGCTCTATCTTTTATTATGAAATAATGCTGAATTTATGTGTAAATGATTGTTGTACAAAGCTTCAGATATTTGTTGCTGAGATAGATGATGACTGGAGTGCAGTTTGAAACAGAAACAAGATGATAATCGTTGAACCAAGGCTTCAAAGGCGTCGACAAAGGCGAATGGAGAAAACTGCCCAAAGATAAGTGCACCAAGCTTGTGGCATCATATTCAAGACGTCTTGAAGTTGTAATTGCCACCAATGAAGGACTGAGCAAAGCGTGTGAATACTGATGTGCGTGTGATTTCTTAGTTTTTTACTTTTAATAAATATGGAAAAATTTCAAAAACACTTTTTTGATGTTCTCATTATGGGGTGTTGTGACTAGAATTTTGAGCCAGAAAAAAAATGACTCTACTCCATTTTGGAATAAGGCTGTAACATAACAAAATGTGGAAAATGTGACTTTCAGGATACACTGTATGTGTAATGCTGCCACTCACCTTTTAACCCTTTGTTTTCATATTACACATATATATGTAAAAGTTGTTGTGCACGTCACCTACATACCTTTTTGTGTATTGACAGTGTGAGGCCCCTAACATGTTTAATCTGACAACTAGTACCAGACCAAAACTAGTTTGCTTCTTGGTGACAAGTCAGGTAATTCAGTTTTTCTTGCACAGCTCTCAGAAACAATTGGGATACAGGGTTGGGTCCGATACTCTTCTAACAGACCTCTCTCTCTCTCTCTCTCTCTCTATATATATATATATATATATATATATATATAAATATATATACACACACACACACACACACGAGGTCTATCAGAAAGTATCCTACCTTTTTATTTTTTAAAAAAACTATATGGATTTGAATGACGTGCGATTACACCAATCATGCTTGAACCCTCGTGCGCATGCGTGAGTTTTTTCACGCGTGTCGGTGACGTCATTTCCCTGTGGGCAGGCCTTGAATGAGATGTGGTTCAGCCCTCTCGGCTGAATTCCTTTGTTTCACACGCTGCTCGAGACGTCGCGTGTTGCTTTATCAAAATTTTTTCTGGACCTGTGAGGAATATCTGAGTGGACACTATTCGAGAAATTAAGCTGGTTTTCAGTGAAAAGTTTAATGGCTGATGAGAGATTATGGGGTGTTTCTGTCGGTGTAAGGACTTCCCATGGAGGGACGTCGCGCAGCGCTTCCAGGCGCCGTCGTCGGCCTGTTTCGACCTAAAAACATCCTAATTTAAGGCTTAATTCACCCAGGACGTCGTGAGAGAACAGACAAGATTCAGAAGAGGCCGGCATGAGGACTTTATGCGGGCATTCCACTGTTTAAGGACATTTTAATGAAACGTGCGCGCAATATCTGTGTGCGCCGCGACAGGAAAAACACCTCCGTGTTGAAAACCATTTGTAAAATTCAGGCGGCTTTTGATGGCTTTCAACAAGTGAGTAACTGAGAATTGTTTAACAGCTTGGGCATGTTCCAACTTTCCAACAGAGGTGTTTTTCCTGTCGCGACCCCCCGCGGTCGGGTCCGGCCCGACATGCGACTCTGCCCGCACGTTCTTTCATTACAAAAGTCCGTTAACAATGGAATGTCCAAATAAACTCTTCATGCCGACTTCTTCTGAAAGTTCTCTGTTCTCTGATGACTTCATGGGTCAACAGAGCCTGAAATGTGGAGGTTTTCAACTTGAAACGGCGAGACGCTGCCGCCTCGAAGCGCAGATCGCCGTCAGGTACCGTGGGCCATCCTTACGGCGACACTACCAGACAAAAATCTCTCATCAGCCGTTAAAATTTTTACCGAAAACCAGCTGAATTTATCGAATGGTGTCCACTCAGTTGTGTCTTACAGTTTTGAAAAAAATTTTGATCAAACAAAGCAGCAGTCTCTGAGCCTAAACAATGAAAAAAAATCGACGAGAGGGTGGGCCACTCCTCACTCAAAGACTGCCCACAGGCGAATGACGTAACCGACAGGCATGAAAAAAACTCTCACATGCCCACGAGGGTTCAAGCATGTCTGATGTAATTACACGTGATTCAAATCCATATGGTTTTTGAAAAAAATAATAAGGTCGGATACTTTTCTAATAGACCTCGTATATATATATATATATATAATATATATATATATATATATCACACACACCACACACACAGTAGTGTTCAGAATAATAGTGCTATGTGACTAAAAGATTAATCCAGGTTTTGAGTATATTTCTTATTGTTACATGGGAAACAAGGTACCAGTAGAATCATTAGATTCTCACAAATCCAACAAGCATTCATGATATGCACACTCTCAAGGCTATGAAATTGGGCTATTAGTAAACAAAGTAGAAAAAGAGTGTTCACAATAATAGTAGTGTGGCATTCAGTCAGTGAGTTCATCAATTTTGTGGAACAAACAGGTGTGAATCAGGTGTCCCCTATTTAAGGATGAAGCCAGCACCTGTTGAACATGCTTTTCTCTTTGAAAGCCTGAGGAAAATGGGACGTTCAATACATTGTTCAGAAGAACAGCGTAGTTTGATTAAAAAGTTGATTGGAGAGGGGAAAACTTATACGCAGGTGCAAAAAATTATAGGCTGTTCATCTACAATGATCTCCAATGCTTTAAAATGGACAAAAAAAACCAGAGACGCGTGAAAGAAAATGGAAAACAACCATCACCAGAATGGCAAAGGCTCACCCATTGATCAGCTCCAGGATGATCAAAGACAGTCTGGAGTTACCTGTAAGTGCTGTGACAGTTAGAAGACGTCTGTGTGAAGCTAATTTATTTGCAAGAATCCCCCGCAAAGTCCCTCTGTTAAATAAAAGATGTGCAGAAGAGGTTACAATTTGCCAAAGAACACATCAACTGGCCGAAAGAGAAATGGAGGAATATTTTGTGGACTGATGAGAGTCAAATTGTTCTTTTTGGGTCCAAGGGCTGCAGACAGTCTGTGAGACGACCCCCAAACTCTGAATTCAAGCCACAGTTCACAGTGAAGACAGTGAAGCATGGTGGTGCAAGCATCATGATAAGGGCATGTTTCTCCTACTATGGTGTTGGGCCTATATATTGCATTGCATATTGTATCATGGATCAGTTTGGATATGTCAAAATACTTGAAGAGGCCATGTTGCCTTATGCTGAAGAGGACATGCCCTTGAAATGGGTGTTTCAACAAGACAATGACCCCAAGCACACTAGTAAATGAGCAAAATCGTGGTTCCAAACCAACAAAATGAATGCCTCGCAGATGTGAAGAAATCATGAAAAACTGTGGTTATACAACTAAATACTAGTTTAGTGATTCACAGGATTGGTCAAAAAGCAGTTTGAACATAGTTCTGAGTTTGTAGCTTCAACAGCAGATGCTACTATTTTGTGAACACCCCCTTTCTACTTTTGTTTACTAATAGCCCAATTTCATAGCCTTAAGAGTGTGCATATCATGAATGCTTGGTCTTGTTGGATTTGTGAGAATCTACTGAATCTACTGGTACCTTGTTTCCCATGTAACAATAAGAAATATACTCAAAACCTGGATTAATCTTTTTAGTCACATAGCACTGCTATTCTGAACACTACTGTATATATATATATATATATATATGAATAAGTATTTTATCAGACGTTTGATTCACCAGGGGGAAAAAAGGGGTGGGGGGCTTAATGGCCACGCAGACCACCTCTGTTTGTGGCTGTGAGCACTGAGCTATGCTGAATTGTTAACAGATCTCAACATTTTGCGTTATTTCATCTGTTATCTTTCCATTGCATCTAAAAAAGTAAAAAATAAAAAAAATCCCAAAGTGTGTTCTGTAATATCACAATCACACCGGTGAAGACTGAAGCATTCTTGTGACTACCAAGGGCCAGGTACTCAGTGCTGCTGCCGGCTTCACAATCTCTTCATAAGACAGCAGTGGAATTTAGCCTGTGACAAAATTAGTTCTTATCTCATCAAGGGATCACTCTGGCCAAACAGATGAGCCTATGGAAAGCAGCACATGACACACAAAGTCATTTTCAGAGAAAACTAAATCAGTCATTTGGCTGTATTTTATTACTGTTATTCACAAAGTATTTCTGGCCTGGCAGAGGTTCTTGTTAGCCTGGCGGCCTGCTAGGCTTATAATACTGTTGGGGAAACATTGCAAATATGGAACAAAAGGTTTTTCTGACCTGGGCACAGTTTCCGCTAATCTGCTAACTGCTAATTAGCAGCTAAAAGTAATAATAAGTTAATAAATAATTAATAATTAACAAAAAGTCTGCGGGCCACAGAGCCTTCTCTTATCGTGCACCTGTTTTGTGGAATGAATATGGAGATAAAACAGTCAGATTCTGTGGAGAATTCATGTCCAGACTTAAGATGCATCCCTTTTGTATGGCTAGCATACTGGCAAAGTGTGAAAGTATGATTCTTGTCCTTTTAAATTCAATTTATTAGTAACAGAAGAGCAGATCTCGGCCTCAACTTAATCTAAATTCCGGGTCTGTTAGTGAAGCTTAGGGCTAACAGCCAGCGATCACCTTAGTATATTTAGTAGAATTCAGTACAAACTCTGTCTCCTTACACACCAATGCATACATGGAACTGCCCCTGCCTACCTTAGTGAACTCCTCACGCCACACACCGCCCCAAGAACCCTCCGCTCCACCACGTCCACCTACCGTTTGCACCAGCCCAGATCCAGCTCTCCACCATGGGAGACAGGGCCTTCCAGGTATAATGTTAATTTACTGTCTTAATGTATTTATAAACTGTCTAGGTTCTTGTTATCATATGCACATTATTATGTTGTTGTTTTATTTTCACTTCTATTTTGTCAGTTGATTTTTAAATAGACCACAACAGAAATGAGTGCGTTCACTTTGTGTTATTCATGTATTTTAACATATTTCCAATTATATTATGTACTTACATTGAACTTACTAAATAAAATCACTCACCACACTCACGCTTTTAATATAAAGATGATTTAACCGCCCCCTGCTGGAATGGCGTGTGCAATCAGAAAGTATTAGATCAACTTTATTTGTTCATATTCATGTAATTTCATTCATTGCCTGCTTACATGAACATTTATCATGAACAAAATGAACAGAAGTAAGAATTCTTGTATTCTCTGTTCCTTGTAACAAAAAAAAAAAAAAAGAAAAAAGATCCACACCTGATCAATCAGGTGTTGATCGATGCGCTGTTTAAATGTTTAAAGCACTGTCGCTGATCACCACACCGACAGATCACACAGCACTTCACTGAAAACACACCTGATTGCGGTGGACTGGTACTTTAAAAGTTTAAATCATCACAGCATTTCATTATTCAGGTCTGTGATGAACTGATCAGGGGACCTGATCAGTAATCAACAGCACTTTAAAAGTTTAACATCACAAACACTTCATTCATTCATTCATGGCTGCACTGACAGCATTTACCATTCACTGATTTACCATCAGCAATCCTGTACACAATGAAAATGGTCCACAAAGATAAAAAATGAAAAGAACAAATAAAATGTTAAATTACTCTGTTTCTAACTGCAGCACACCGTGCCGTACTGACCCCAGCCACTTGGTGGAAATGGGGCTGTCGTAATACACTATTAATCGTTAAGGTCTGACAGCTGCATTAATTTATTAAACGTACGCCAGCGTGTGCCAGCATTTTAATACGGTCGACATACGCAGGCGAAATCATCAAGGTGTGATGTGTGACAGGGCCCCGAGACCCTTAACTGGAGGAAGCGGTTGAAGATGAGTGAGTGAGTATATAGTAAACACCAACTGGCACTGCCATCCACTTAGTGATTACAAGCCAATTGGCTGGGTCTTACAGAAATTGCCCCTCCAAAACTATAAAAATACAAACCACGGTTATTATGTTTTCTGCAAACACTACACAGCAATGGTACTGATTATGAAACCTAGACTAGGACATGGCCTGAAACATTGCTTGATAGTACTGTCTTCTGCCCAACAGTTTCCAACAGCACTTTTTAGTCACTGCACTCAATGTGCCCGCCTTCAACAGGACGTTCATACTGTGTATGCAATGGTGTCAGTAGTTACACAGGTATAAAGCCCGGATGTACAACAGCATGCACCACTTATGGTCACACAAATCCATGCAGCTGTCCTAGAGCCAAGGCATAAAAGAAAAAGAGCTTTCAATTCAAGCTGAGAGAGACTTTGAAGGTTTGCTGAGTTGACAGCTTCTTGCAGTCACAAGCATTCATGGGGAAAAAGTCGAAAAGGTCACCATCAGGCAAGCTTTAACCTATTTACCAGAGCCAGTTCGTGCAATCAGAGTGTAGTAAGCCCCTTTGGCTTCAGCCTTGTTTGACTCTGAATCGCCACAAGCAGATCCTATGTGGATCTCTATGTTGATTTGGCACAAGTTTTATACCGGATGGCCTTTCTGGCGCAACTCCATATTGGAGAATGGGCAGGGGTGGGTCTGAACTGGGAACCTTCTGCAATGAACACAAGCATACAACTGGTTCGCCACCAACCATGTGGGGGAAAAAGAAATCTTGAAAAAAGATTTGTATATTTTTGCTTTGTTTTAAACGGCCATGAAATTCATATATGACGTAGCAACATCATATCTGCAACACCAAATACTGTCACAGTAGGCACAAAGAACAGAAGAAAGCTACATTTCATATGTTCTATTGTCTTCTTGTCTATGGTGCAATTAGAATCCTCTGCCCACCCACAGGGCCTGGATGATATGTTGATTCCTGACCACTGAACAGTTACAGAAAAGCTGCTGCTGACATGGGAATAAATCCTAATTCCTGAAAACAAGCAACAAATAAGCAATTTACAAAGCATTTTGCTGGGAATACGAGCCCTCATTTGTGCCACTATTTTACTTGACAGTACATTTTAGATATTAGGAAGGCAATATCCACCATGTGTATTGTTTCTCTATTGCTATTACCTGATGTTTGACCAAAGACAACACTTTTAGTTTAGTTTGTTTTTTGTTAGTTGTGATGACATATTTCAAGCCTGACAATTGTGGGCATGTGGAGGCACAAGAATGAAATCACCGGTGCTATAATGATGGGGAAATCCAACAGTTCAGTGTCTGTTTTGCTGTCTGAAGTAACCCACAAATGGGTCATTCCATATTAAATCATGCAAAATAAGGGGAAGTTCCAGTTTATAGTTTTATAATTGCCTGGTTGATATATTTTGTAGCTCATGTTAAAAGAAGAATGGTCTTGGCGGCAGCTCAAGATCTTGTTTCGTTTAGATTCTATGGGGATTTGAAAAAGGGGGCGTGTCCGTGTTAACCCACTGTCTTCCATTTGTGACCATGTTTACTTGGCCATCAATCAAAAACTAGAAAAGATATTAACTTGATATTTTCAGAATTTGTTTGTTCTGTCTTAAAGTTTATGTAAAATGTACAGTTGAAGAAATTAACCCCCTGGGGGCCATGCAATTAATTACCAAAAAATGGAATTTGGACAAAATGTACTGAAAGTGTGCTGACTTTGATCTGCATTAACCTCATTTGCCTTGTCATGTGAAAAATGCTGTTTGGCATGTTGGTAGTACTAATGTTAGGCTTCCTTGAGATGCAAAGAACACCACCACAATGTCTTTAGATTTTGCCCAAAATTAACCTTTTTCCGGCTATTTTTACCAAATATGTTCCTTTGGCGGCCCCTTTTGGGTATGTGGGCATCTTTTGATTTTTGTTTTGTTGGTCTCAAATGAAAGGTTCTCATTGGAACATCAAATTAAACCTGGTACCAACATCTAACAAAGAGGCCTGATGGGAAACAAGTGCCCTCTTTATTGGTTTTCAGCTTAATCAAAATGTACAAGAAATATATGACCGTCTATACGACAGCCATTCTGAAATCCATCCAGCATGTATACACATACATTGCTACATTATAAACAATGTCTATCACTGAATAAACAAAGCACAGTAACTAACGTGTAGCTAGTTGTACATAAGCTATGCCTATGCATGGACTAACTTAAGTTCATGCAAAGGTGGTTATTAATCATATGAATGGAATTTTTCCTTAATGTTGACTTCAACACTCACCTTGCATAGGTTTGCTTGTGACAGGGATCATTCTTAAAAAGAATGATCCCTGTCCCCATCCCATTCATATGATTAATAACCACCTTTGCATGAACTTAAGTTTTTTTTAAACACCAAAACCCAAACTCCCATGATGCACTGCAGCACCATGTCCATTGTCACTGTTTTAGCTAATATTGCTAATTTCTCCAAAAATATTAGTCCTATCAACTTTCCATTTCCACAGTGTTGATCCTTGACCCACAATAATAAGCATACCAAACAGCAAATGTCATCTCTCCCCAGTTTCTCCACGAGCAAAGCCATACACCACATGTACGCATAACCACACCCAAAGGCCACTTGGTTATTGTAATATAGATAATCTTCATCATCACTCCTATTTTGTCAATTGATTTTTACATGGACCACAATGGAAATAAGTGTTTTCACTTTCTTGTGTCATCTGTGTATTTTTAACATATTTACAATTATATTATGTACTTACATTGAACTTACTAAATAAAATCACACATGCATACACAATTTTAATATACAGATTTACCACCCCCTGCTGGAATGGCGTGTGAGCCCAGAATGTAATTATCACATTGTTCAGTGTTGTTAGTTAATACCCATAGTTTCTCCAAAAATATTAGTCATACCAGCATTCCGTTTTGGCAGTATTAATGCTTGATCCAAAATACATAAGCATACCAAACGGCAAATGTCAGTTCTCTACAGCTTGTCTGTGACCAAATTTATACACAAACATGTTTGCAGAGCTTTTTGTCTTTTCTGCATTCTGCTGCAAGCAGGTGCTTTTAATTTGACACACCCACCAACAGAGACGATGACAGAAGACATCAAAAGCAATGCAGGTTTCACTTGTGGTAACAGCAACATGACACATAACTAAACTGACTAAACCAACTGAACTACAAAAAACACACTAAATCAATAACACAAACAACTTCTTTAAACTAACATGAAAAACAACAACATTCAAAACCCCAAACTCCAATGGTCCATTGCAGCACAACATTGTTCACTGGTTAGCTAATATCACTAATTTCTCCAAAAGTATTAATCCTATCATCTTTCCATTTTTGCATCCTTCACCCAAAATTCATAAGCATACCAAACAACAAATGTCAGCTCTCACCAGTTTCTCCAAAGCCATACTTATGCACACCCACACACACACACACACACACACACACACACACACACACACACACCACACACACACACACACACACACACACACACACACACACACACACACACACACAGAGGCCATTTGGCTATTATAATATATATTCTGATCCTACAGGGATTTAGAGAAACATTTTCCTTATTTTCACAAATGAAGCATCACCTTTAAACATTCTAGTATCTTAACAGTACTGAGGCCACTGATCTCAAAGTCAAATTATACAAAGGTCACAGGTTTTGTTCTGACAGGAGAACCACTTGAAGAAATATTATTTGAAATACTAACTGTTCACCATAACTATATTGTGACTGAATTTCATGCAGAAAAGCACAAATGTGTCAGAGCTGCAAACATTTCAAGGTTTTTTAAATGATTCACAATTCAAACATTTTTCCCCCATAATTCATGGACCCCCCACATGTAATGATTCCCATGTTGTGAGCCATTAGTGGCTGAGCTCATTATAGTTCACTTCTAAAAGGTCTAAACAACCTCATGATGGGAAAAACATGACTGCCAGCAAGAATTTGTAATATGGTATTTGAAGCTATTGCTGCCAAATACAGCCAAATTAAAATATACAAAGCAGAAGAAAGAAATTTATCACAGTGACCTCAATTCATAATAAATAACTGCATGTCCATGGCCTGTAATCTTCAGGCTCAAGAGTCACATCCATTCCCAAGGCTGCCCTTGTGACACTTCTGATTTGGACAAAGATATTTCATGCATTTTAAACATGTTCACTCAGCAGTATCAAGCACAAGTTAAAAACCGCACCTAAATAGTGCCTCACATGTCTAGAATTCATCCATGAAACACAACATTCCACCTACAAAAACTGCAATCAGGAACGTCATGAAATCGATGTCAGTCTTCAAAGATCCTGTGATACTATAGACCAAGAAGTTACTTTATAAATAATTTTAAAAGTATAAATTGTGTATTTAATTAGACATGATAATATTATATTTCAATAATCTGCAACCTAATATAGGTCATGAAGCATCTTATAAACAGACAATGAGGAAATAAATACATTTAACCATTTTAGGGTCTCTTAAAATACAAAATAAAAAACTTGTCTGTCTGCCTGGCCCTTTAAACAGAAATGAGCTGATGCTTACCACTCTCCTTCTCCTTCCAAAGGTATGGAGAGCAGGAGCAATGTATTATCAGTTATCAAGTTGTTCACCGATGAATATGGCTTTATACACCCTGAAGAAAACCATACACCCTTTGGCCTCAGGGTGTATGGTTTTCTTCAGGGTGTAAAAAGCCATATTCATTGGTAAAACATCTTGATAACGATTTTATCATATACCTATAAATGATAAATGGTGTATGGTTTTCTTCAGGGTGTAAAAAGCCATATTCACTGGTGAACAACTTGATAACGATTTTATCATATACAGTGGTCCCTCGTTTATCGTGGGAGTTACGTTCTAAAAAATAACCCGCAATAGGCAAAATCCGTGAAGTAGTCAGCGTTATTTTTTACAATTATTATAGATATTTTAAGGCTGTAAAACCCCTCACTACACACTTTATACACTTTTCTCAAACAAGCATTAACATTTTCTCACTTTTCTCTCCTGTGTAAACACTCAAAGTTCAAACTTTAGTAGAAAAAAAAAAAAACAGAACGTTTGTTATGTGTCGACGCGGGTTGAGGAGCGGACCTGCGTCAGACGGAACCCAGCGCTACAAATAACCAGAAAAGCGGTTCCAAAACAATATATTTATTACCCCCACTGTGCATAAAAGGTGTAAAAACAAAAACAGCGTCCCTCTGGTGGAGTGACTGTTGGTACGCTCTCCAGCGCCCGCAAGGATCAAAGCCCGGCGCTCCTGGACCCACTACCACCACCAAACACCCCCCAGGTGGACACGACAAACCGACTCTCTGTGAAGCAAAGAAGAGGTAAGTCAGCAGTTACAACAATATCTTTCAAAAGACACACGCTATCAGCAACACATTCAGGTCTGTATCTTTTTTAACTTTATGCAAATGAGCAGCTTCTCACAACAAGTGGAGGATCACTTATCCTGCACGCCACAGCAGCGAGAAGCAAACTGCACAATTCTCATCACAATTCCAGTATACTGCGTAACAAAACACCAAGTTACTATCAACAATTAGTCGAACACTTAATCACCTTTAATGTGTGCTGACAGCAAGTGTCCTCACCCTTCCTTGCTTCACGGGCTCGATGTGTCAAACCCAGGTGCGGTCCTCAGCGTCTCACAAACGAACATCACAAGGTCGAGTTCCCGGCAGTTCTGCTTGAATCACACATGCCTTAAATGCAGAACGCCATCCAATTATCTGCCTCAGCTGAAAGTCTTTAAGGTTGCATGTGAGCACCAGTCACAGGTGCTTCACATGATGTTGATGAGGGTGAGGACTCTTCAGCCAGCACCTTCTCCACAGTAGAATCAGTTTCCATGCCACCTGAAGAGCAAAGAAAAGAAAAGAACACCAAAACATCCAGCCACACCCCCCAACACACAACAGTTTCCCTATAAATAATTATGATGGCTTTTAGAACTAACAAATTTCATTTTAATGATCAACCTACGAGGTTGGACACGTAAGAAATTATTAATAGTGACTCACCAGTATTTCACAGTTCCTCTGACCGCGCCTCTTCATCGTGGCGCTGCTCCGCTGTCCGCATTGGCTGATTACTCGGGTGGTATGAAAAATATTACCCGTCCGCGAAAAGGGTGTATTGCTATTTATTCTTTAGTGTTTTATCCAATCATATTGGCGTATCATTTATAGGTATATGATAATAGTTGATGTGTCTTGGCATGTGGCACAGAGTACAGAGCAGCTCAGTCTGACACAGCAGGAGTTTAGACATTGACAGCTATCACAGAAGTGATGCAAATCTAAAACAAAGCTCTTTTTCCTAAAAGCACAGTAGTTTCTGCATGCACATACTGACAGAGGACACATAATATGAAATCAAAATTGTATTTAAATGTATAAGAGATTAAAACAGATTTTTGAAAGACAAAAAGCTTTTAAAGGTTAACATATGATGTTAACATGAAAACTTGAGTTCAGAATAAGATAACATTCAGAAAAAGATGTAGAGAATGCAGAGGAAAATGACTTCACCCTCAGTGTTTTGAATAGACAGAGCAAAAGAGAGAGAATAAATTACCAACATACTGATAGAACAGAGAGAATCTGACAGGTCATAACAACCATAAACATATCCCACCCTAAAATGGTTATTATTTTGTGATGGGCTTGTCAGCTGCTTCCATTCACTGGTGTCACATTTACGAGGTCTATTAGAAAAGTATCCGACCTTATTATTTTTTTCAAAAACCATATGGATTTGAATCACGTGTAATTACATCAGACATGCTTGAACCCTCGTGGGCATGCGAGAGTTTTTTCACGCCTGTCGGTTACGTCATTCGCCTGTGGGCAGTCTTTGAGTGAGGAGTCGTCCACCCGCTCAGCTGGTTTTCAGTAAAAATTTTAACGGCTGATGAGAGATTTTGGTCTGGTAGTGTCGCTTTAAGGACGGTCCACGGCGCCTGACGGCAATCTGCACTTCGAGGCGGCAGCGTCTCGCCGTTTCAAGTTGAAAACTTCCACATTTCAGGCTCTGTTGACGCAGTAAGTTGTCAGAGAACAGAGAACTTTCAGAAGAAGTCGGCATGAGGAGTTTATTCGGACATTCCATTGTTAACGGTCATTTTGTAATGAAAGAATGTGCGGGCAGAGTCGCATGTCGGGCTGGACCCGACCGCGGGGGGTCGCGGCAGGAAAAACACCTCCGTCGGAAATCTTAACGGGCAAGTTGGAACATGCCCAAGCTGTTAAACAATTTCTCAGTTACTCACTTGTTGAAAGCCATTAAAAGCCGCCTGAATTCTACAAATGGTTTTCAACACGGAGGTGTTTTTCCTGTCGCGGCGCACACAGATTTGCCGAGTCGTCACGGAAACGACTCGGCGAATTTGCGCGTACGTCTTTCATTAAAAAAATGTCCTTAAACAGTGGAATGTCCGCATAAATTCCTCATGCCGGCCTCTTCTGAATCTTCTCTGTTCTCTCACGATGTCCTGGGTGAATTAAGCCTTAAATTAGGATGTTTTCAGCTCGAAACAGGCCGACGACAGCGCCTGGAAGCGCTGCAGGACGTCCCGCTCCGTGGGAAGTCCTTACACCGACAGAAACACCCCATAATCTCTCATCAGCCGTTAAACTTTTCACAGAAAACCAGCTTAATTTCTCGAATAGTGTCCACTCGGATATTCCTCACAGGTCCAGAAAAAATTTTGATAAAGCAACGCGCGCCGTCTCGAGCAGCGTGTGAAACAAAGGAATTCAGCCGAGAGGGCGGGACCACATCTCACTCAAGGCCTGCCCACAGGGAAATGACGTCACCGACACGCGTGAAAAAACTCACGCATGCCACGAGGGTTCAAGCATGATTGGTGTAATCGCATGTCATTCAAATCCATATAGTTAAAAAAAATAAATAAAAGGGTCGGTTTATTATCTAAGAGACCTCGTATTGGGCACATTTTACACTAGATGTCCTTTGTAAAAGTAGCACCAGATTTACAAGGACAAAGAACTTAATGTGCATGTTTTAATTTTGTTGTACATTAATATTTTTTATTAAGATGGATTTTGGAGACAGGACTGGAAGAAAGGACTTCTCCTTTTCTGGACAGAAAAAGGTGATCATTTGGACTGCAACCAGTACATTGTTCTCCATGCCAGGCATGGTACCCGTGAAGGTCATTTTCACAACAGGAGTGGGTCCCATTTGCTTGCTGATCATTGACACGAGCCACTTGGTTTCACATGCAAGAACTCAACCACTTACAGCATCATAATTCTGTAAATACCCACTGAACACAAGAATGAATATCAGCATTACCTCTTAGTGGCCGGTGTTGATTTTCATCGTCTTTGATGCAGTCACTTCGGGCTACTTTGTGAAACATCCAGAGAATTTGCACGATCCTCAGTATGTTGCTGGACATCATAGCCGGCCTACACACAGGTACTCTGAGTCTCCGTGGAGTGGAGGCAGAGTCTCTGACTTCTGCTCAGTGAATTCTGGGAATCATCAAGGATGTTATCTGGCTCCTATCAGGAGTGTTTGGAGGAATAAAATGAAAACCTAGTCTTGATGCACTGCAGTGCAGACAATTCTGAATCGATTCAGAAATGTCAATAATCAATGTTAGAAACGTTAACCACAGTGTTTGAAACGTGGCTGCTGGCCACAGTTAATGAGCACTTTTCATCTTCTTGATGTAAATTTGTGTTTCTTCTGTTACGCAAGTCACTTTTGAATGGTAATGTACTTTTCATCAAGGTTCTAGCCACAGTGGGCGGCCCCACTGGATACTGCAAATTTCCACCCAGCTCTTCTGTTCAAATTGGTTGTGCCACCCAGCATAGAATTTCTGAAAAATAAACTAAAATGCTGCTGAAAATGTACCAATTCGATCATAGTTTTGCACTTTTAAACCAATAATTAAGGTATAAAGAAATATATTTCTCATTTTCTTCGTATCAAATCGTAAATAGCAGAGATCAGTCAGTGCGTTCTGTGGAAACAGAGCTGTGAACGGCAGCAGCTGAAAACAGCGTCTCTACTACACTATGAAATGATGAAAAAAACATTCTACATTAAATAATCCAGGAGGTCCTTCTGCATCTGTATGTGATGATACATTCAGAAATTTACAGTTTATTTTACAGTTGAAAGGCTTCATGTTTCCAAAAAGCTCAGAGTTTGAAAAAGCAAACAGTTTTAGCAATCAGAGAGGGAGGTGGAGGGAGAGAGACACAGAGCAGAAGAAGAGGGGGTGGAGAGGAGAAGGGGCACAGTATCAGTGAAAAGAGGAAAGTGAAAAACTGATTCACCAAGTTTTTCACTTAAAAGAACAGGTTTGACAAATCAGTCCAGGTTCAGTTCTTGTTCAAACAAGGCAATTAGGTGTTATATTGTTTAAAATGAAATGTCATACAATCTTACTCAAAAATGGTGAAAAAACAACAACAACAACGAAAAAAAAAAACTGTCCTGATGACAGAAAAACTGCCTGCTGCACTGGATTAAAAACTACTGTGCGTAATTTTTGAAGAAGAGAGTAAATGTGATGTCCATTAAATATGACAAATAAGACAAATTTCCCCATGGGGACATTAAAAGTATATATCTATCTATCTATATCTATCTATGAATGTGTTTTTAACATTTTCAACATTATTTAGGTGAATTTATTAACTTAGACTTTGACAGAAACATGCAAAAAAGCACTTTGAGATTATAAATATTACAAAATAAATATAATGTTTTTGTTCAATATTCTTGCTTTCAGTGCATCTAAAACCACTCAAAATTAGTTAAAAATGGGGCTTGCCACTAATGTTTTAGTGGTATAAAACCCTTATAGCCCTGTGAGCTGCGATCACATAACTGACCCACCACTAAGGGCCCCTTCACACATAGTACGAATAAGTACAAATCAGGGTGAATCACAGCGTAACAGCTCATATGAGGGAACCATGAAAACATCAAGCCGACAGGCAGGCATGAACAAATCCGCTGCGATGGTTTCGTGCACGCGACGGTGTCGTGTGAGCAGGAACGCCATGGGAGCAGCTGGGACATAGTGCACCACATCGCGCCACTGATGTGAAGGAAAATAAAATAAAAACCAGCTGTATAATTAGTGAATATCACTGGGTTGATATAAATAATAAATAAAAGGGGACGCAACACAGAACCCTGCGGTTAAATAACCCTGGTTAAATAAAAAATAAATGCCACTCACGGGATTCGAACCTGCAATTTACAAAAGCTCTGATTACCAGACGGAAAGTTTGCCACTGTGCTACAATCACTGTCTTATAACAGGAGCCTGAAATAGCTAAAATCAACAAGGACATAAACATATTTTTTTAAAAAAGAGAAAAAAGTGCTGTGATAACTGATAAAACGGCGTTTGTTACCACGTATTTCTACTGATACATGACTGAAACTACCATATTTGTCACACTGTTGGCTTGTTATATAGTCCTGCACCGCTCAAAAGACATGCGTGCCTGACACGCATGACCTGTCAGACAGACATGACATTCAGATCGCCTACTGCGTGTCCACATGAACTGACGGTCCGTTTCTCCAGTCCGTCGCAAAACTGGTATATGTTTTTATGTAATTCCACGTGAGGATAGCAAACACTAAAATTCATATCGTGGTATAAATTGAATCCCTTGACAGTAGGGCTGCCACAAACGACTATTTTGATAGTCGACTAGTCAACGATTATTTTTGCGATTAGTCGACTAGTCAGATCATACATAATTTCCTAAATTAAGGCCTGCAGCATTTTCCAAGAAACGTCAGGGGATGAAAACATGAACATTTCCAAATCAATGACTATTTCTTAGACTTCATTTACATCAATCATTCAGAAATACAAACAGTGTGGTACTTTATAGTAAATCTGTCAGGTAGGCAGTTCTCAAAAACTAAATGTTCATGCTGGACATTCTGTGAGTGGAGAAACTGGGAATAGTGCAACATTTTATTTTTATCTTCATTTCACATATAGTCCAAACCTTTTGATTTGTCATTGTTTCTGTTGCATTTCTGAAATTACAGAACTGTTATAAAGAAAAGTGTGAACATTTTATTGTGTTTTAAAACTTTGTGGAGCAAATGCAAACACCAAAACATACCTGGACATGTGCAGGAAAACTTTGATATAAACTGAACAGAACAATGCAGGCTGATTTGACTCCCCCTATTTTTTGTATAAATAAATCAGAAAAAAATAAGAGGTAACTCACTTTGAAATGAATAAAACATATAGCTGCAGCTTATAATAACTTTGAAAAATAACAAAAATCAGCAGCTTGTATTTTTATTCTGACTCCAGTTCATTTTAGTGTGATGAAGTCATTTTTTCCTCATCAGTCACGTTTTATGCTTGAACACTACATTAAGCTCAAGACTGAACAAATAAATACCTTTAGAAAATAACAGCTGTTAAAGTTCAGAGTTCTCACCTGCTTTTTGTGATCTGTGCCTCTGAACATCACTGCACAGCTTCTCCACAGCAGGGTTTTTTTTAACCCATGTATGAGTAATTTTTGCTCAGTTCATTTATATATTCTCATTTTTTAAGGATATTTGACCGTTTATTTCATCTCATGATCTCACAAATTCAGTATACGATGCGCACATGGTGTGAACAGGTCGGTGTCATCAGATAAACACCGGTAGAGAAAGTGGAGAGAGAAGTAAAGGCAGCTCCACGGTTTGGTTTTGTTTTCTTTTTAACATGTTCACTCGGGTTAAAATCCTCTCTCTCTGCTCCGCGCTCGCTGCACTGACGGTTCTTAGCAGAATGTGCCTGCGTTCAGGAATCTCTCTCCCTCGCAGTTTGCAGCGAGTTGACTCCGCGCGCGCGTGTGCGCGCACACACACATACACACACACACAGCTCCTGCGGAAAACTGCGCATTTTAGACAGCTTTGAACAAGACGGCCACTGTTTTAATCGGCTGTCTTATCCAAGTTTGAACGTTCAAATGACAGCAGGACAGCTCGCTGCCTAAAACTGTGAATTGAGAGAAAAACAAAGATTTAAATAAAATAAATGACTCAGCGACTAGTAAACTGGTTGTCAACGGTTTCAATAGTCGACGTTGTCGTGACTAGTCGACTAGTTGTGGTAGCCCTACTTGACAGAAGAAGATACAGAGAACAGGGTGAGAGGGAGACAGATAATCTACTGTGCCTCAAGGGAGCCAACAAAAAGTAGAAGAAAAGGTGCCAACTTGGCAGAATCTAAAGTCTCAGAGTTCAATATACAATAGTTATTACAGAGTTACTAGTGGAAATGTTCATTCACTCAAAGGCTCATTCACTCACTGAATGACTATTGTGTCTATGCTTGCCTTGCTAACTGCAGGGAATAACCTGTTTTTCATGCAATATCTTGGACATGATGCCTGATTTTCTAATGTCTTAATGGTGAAATAAAAATGGGATTTGAAGCAGTCATACACGTCCTTTAAAAATTTATTCATTAAAGTATCAAACTGTATTCACAAAGGCCATACTGTGCGAAATCTGTCCTTAATCTGCTTTTTAAATATGGGAAGGGTTTCATTTACAAAATCCTCAGGATCACGCAACTCCCAGTAGTGTGCATGTATAATCTTGCCTGTTGCAACCAAAATTCTGATCTTCCCACATCATTTGTCTTTGAGGATGGCTTTCCACCCACATGCTATCTTCTGTGGAGTAACTGTTTTCTGAAGTGATTTTACAGAGGGATTTTGTTTCTTTAAAACCAAGGTGGTCAGCTTTAAAAAAAAATTTACATTTAAACACATATATATAGGCTTACAATCTGAACAAAAAGCTTTTCTTTTTTTTAGATTAATCTGAATCACTTGGGTCACAGAGCTCTTATTTTGTTGTAGAGCTTCAGAAAAGTCACTTGTGACCAGATAGCAGTCACGATTTTCTAATTTTCCAATCCATGAAAAAAGTTTACAATTTTTTTTTCATGTTGGTGACCTCTTCTCGAGAAATAGCAACTCCAGCAAAAGATGGTAATTATTTAATCTTACCAGTATGACGTTAAAATGACTGCCTACAGATCATTTCTCTGTCTGCTTTTGCTTGGGGCCACTTGCACCATGTGTGAAAAATATAGGCAATGGCCCAAATCTCGAGAGCAGTAGTCTCACCTTGGTCCCCAAGGACCACCAATCCAACACATTTTCATAACCTGTTCTTCCCTGCTGTTGCACAAGCCGATTAGCTCAGGCGTCTCTTAGTACAGAACAGGAACAGATGGAAAATGTGCACACTAGGTGGACCTGGGGCACCGGTGTGGCGGTCTGAATGGTCCTCCCTAAAAATCAGTCCCCCCGCACATAGTGCGCATGCAGACAACAATGTTGAAGTGTTGCGTTTTCTTTCGCTTTGCCACTGAAGTAATAAGACGCTTCAGGGGAGGCGATGGTCTAGTGGTGGGGAGGTGATGGTCTGGTGGTTAAGCGTTGGGCTTGAGACCAGAGGATACTTGGTTCAAATCCCAGCCAGACCGGAAAACCACTAAAGGTCCGTGGGCAAGGTCCTTTATCCCCTAGTTGCTCCCGGTGTGTAGTAAGCGCCTCGTATGGCAGTACCCTGACATCGGGGTGAATGTGAGGCATTATTGGAAAGTGCTTTGAGCATCTGATGCAGATGGGAAAGCGCTATATAAATGCAGTCCATTTATTTGCAATACGTTGCACTTTGCATTTTTATTGATATGCTATCAGTTTTTAGATTGTTAGTATTAATTAGATATATAGTGAACATGGATGCTACTGAAGAGATAGTTTTGGAGGCTGCCGTGGACAACGTAAAGACTGCTCATGATGTGAATGAACAGATGAAGGCGATCAAGCAGTATTGGTGGGATACCACTTACCCCGCTAATCTTGCCAAAAAGCCAGCAGTTTTTTCATCATCCACAGCAGCCTCCAAAACTTCTCTGAACACTAAAGAACTCAAAACTCTTTAAACACTGCGTGTCAACATGGTTGCAGGCATGCACACAATGCATGGGGGGGAGGGACTGATGTTCAAGATGGACCCTTCAAACCACCACACCGGTTTAAGAGGGGCAGCAGCCACAACGTGAAATGCGTCTCGCACATTTCACACAAGTATTGCACAAGTATTCGCTGTTTGGCAGTTGTGAATCTCACCATCTAGCGGTCTGTGACTCACACGAAGGGTCAGTTTCAGCAGCATTCCAGTTCAGGGTACAAGGTAAACAAACCCCCTGAAGTATGGACAAGACAACATCAGGGCACAGCAGAAGTCCATCACAGGTGGTACCCCTCCTCTAGATAACTCTCAACTTGGGAGAACGTGCCATCATCATAATCGCCCCTGAACTTGCGGGATCAATGCCATCCACATCCTCGCTAGCCATTGTTTACATGCACTGTGAGATGTTGGAACTCTGCTTGCGCCGCAGTGCATTCTGGGAAGCATGCAGGGGGGTTAGAGGAAACGTTAAAAAGTACTGAATGCAAACTGCAACCTGTGAAAACAGCTGCCAAAATAAGAATACACTCTGCATCCGCCATGCACTTGGTGGGTGTTAGGGATAAAAGGAGGAAGCAGCATGGCATACAGCAGCTCCTTTCCATTTAAAGCCCCAGGCAGAAAAGGAGGTCATGGAGATGGAAGTTGCTGTTAGGATGGAATGCCTCAATCACATTCTGGGCTCGATTCAGCACACCTGTTTATATAATGAAGAGCATAATATGGCACCTTTAAAATAAAAACGTGGCATAGATCACGAAATGCAGAAATCCCAAATTCAACATAGGTCGGGACTTCAAATATATTCATAAAAACACTTAACACGTGTAAAAAGGTATTTTTGCTGTTTTTTAATAACTTCACATCAGCTGGGTGGCGTTTTATCAACACAACGATCTTTATGAAGCAACACACAAATATTTCTCAATCGCAATCAAACTACTCTGTATTGTTTAATGTATTTAGCTGAGGTGTACGTCACGCACAACTTTTCATCATCAACCCAAATAGCGTGACTATAACACGAAAACTATCTGACAAAACTCTTCCTGTAAAAAACAACTATACAAAACCTTCAAAGAAAAACACGGCAAGAAACACGTGAAAGTAATACCCAAGTTCGTAACACAGTACGGAAGACAGTTTAACTCACGGTGGGGAGCAGAGTCGAGAGTTTGTTTCAGGGAGAATCCGTTAGTGGAGTGAGGAGAAGCGGAACGCCACACTGAGGAGTGACAGCGGCGCTCTGAGCCTCCACGAACACTCCAACCCAGCAGCCCACTACCGTAATGACACACATACGCGCACAACCGCTTCTCCATACCGTAATAAGCGTAATGGCGCGCACCAAAGATCTGCTCCCAAATTAACCACTCTGTAAGTCTGATGTGTGCAAACCGATGACATCCCAACACATCCCCATTATATATTAATAGTATTTTCATTACGGGCCGACCAGAGGATTTTCGGATTTTCGGGGGGGGGGGAGATGGAGTAAATATTTGGAAAAAAAAATCAGTCCATGAAAGTTTGCCGAATTTCCGCATCACACTTCGAGTGGATAATTACGGCCGACCTGCCAATCTGTGTTTCAGCGTTTCCCATAATGCTCCTGGCGGCCCCCTGTACTTCCCAGAATGCACCGCGGTGCCAGCAGAGTTCCGCTGTAGAGGTGGGCGATACCGCGAATTTTGGTATTGAGCCGATACCAAGTAAATACAGGCTCAGTATAGCCGATATCAATACAGATACCGATACTTTTCATATTTACGCTTCATAGATCCAAAGGATCCAAAAGACCTAGGATAGAATTTCGCCAAACATTGTACGTGACAACAAAATACTTGATTATCACAATCAACATTTTTGTTTAAAAAAAACATCACTCAACACAACTTAAAACAAAATCTCCTGAGGTAGAGGGCTGACAAACCACAATACAAGGGTGCGCTGCTCTGTGTTGTGTGACACAGCGCAGCGCTGCACTTACAGAGATTAGACTTTGATGAATCTGCATGTGCAGCAGTCAGTGCATGCGGGCGAGAAAATAAGCTTGAGTATTGATCTTTTTACACGAGGATCGTTCAATATCACTACCAGCGTTGGTATCAGTATTATCGATGTTAGGATCGATCTGCCCACCTCTATTCCGCTGTCTCACTGCACATGCAGAGTGAGGTTGTGGATGGCGTTAATTTAGCGACTTCACGGGCGATTATGATAATTATACGCACTCCCAAGTTGAAAGGGTTATCTAGAGGAGGTGTAGCACCTGTGATGGACTTCTGCTGTGCCCCAATGTTTTATTGTCCAAACTTCACAAGATGTGTTTACACTGTGAATGCTGAGCTCCTGACACCGGAACTCTGCTGAAACCGACCTCTCGCGTGAATCACGGACCACCAAATGGCGTGAGATTCACAACTGCAAAACACCGAATGGCCCATGGGGATGGGCGCTATCCGTATTTACTCTATTAAACACCCCAGGGGCCTGCAATTTCCATGAAGGGGGGCGTTTATTGACAGTTGTCTGCATGCATGTGCATGCTGTACACAGTACGGCCTTACGGTACATATGGACATGCATTCTTCATCCAACAGTAAGCAGCGCAAATTCAAAATAAATGTTCTTTTTCTGCAAGCAGTAGCTTTTGCACATAAAATGGCTCCGTGCAAACATTGTTACTCAGCAGCGTTAAAGCTGTGAAAGAAGCAGAAGAGAAAGGGAAGCACAATGCTGCTCAGATTTTCATAATCGATAGGAAACGCGTTCAGGGGTACTGTAGGAACAAGGATAAGCTTGCAACCATGGCTAGATCAGCAAAACGGCTGCCTGGTGTAGACACTGGGGGTAATCAAGACATTGAACTATTTGGCGTTGTTACACTTTGCCGGTGTCGCAGACCAAACTGTCTGCCTTGCCACCACTGCGCATGCTTCATTTCGGAGCTCAGCCACTAGTCTAAGACAGACTCTCTTCACGCAAAGCGACGAAATGGATTAATGTGATTGTTAACCATCAGATGACAAGGTAAAACCTCTTAAATCATTCTAAGGTCAGTTTTAAGTCGAAAAGAGGCCGTTTAAAGCAGAAACGAGGCGATACTTGGTGACGCTTTGAAATGAGTGACGTGCAGTGAATGCATCAGCTAGCAGTTCGTGTAGCTGCAGTGCTCTATCTTTTATTATGAAATAATGCTGAATTTATGTGTAAATGATTGTTGTACAAAAGCTTCAGATATTTGTTGCTGAGATAGATGATGACTGGAGTGCAGTTTGAAACAGAAACAAGATGATAATCGTTGAACCAAGGCTTCAAAGGCGTCGACAAAGGCGAATGGAGAAAACTGCCCAAAGATAAGTGCACCAAGCTTGTGGCATCATATTCAAGACGTCTTGAAGTTGTAATTGCCACCAATGAAGGACTGAGCAAAGCGTGTGAATACTGATGTGCGTGTGATTTCTTAGTTTTTTACTTTTAATAAATATGGAAAAATTTCAAAAACACTTTTTTGATGTTCTCATTATGGGGTGTTGTGACTAGAATTTTGAGCCAGAAAAAAAATGACTCTACTCCATTTTGGAATAAGGCTGTAACATAACAAAATGTGGAAAATGTGACTTTCAGGATACACTGTATGTGTAATGCTGCCACTCACCTTTTAACCCTTTGTTTTCATATTACACAATATATATGTAAAAGTTGTTGTGCACGTCACCTACATACCTTTTTGTGTATTGACAGTGTGAGGCCCCTAACATGTTTTAATCTGACAACTAGTACCAGACCAATCAACTAGTTTGCTTCTTGGTGACAAGTCAGGTAATTCAGTTTTTCTTGCACAGCTCTCAGAAACAGAAACAATTTCCTTGTCGAAATGGTTCCACTGAGGACTACAGATGAAGCTGTCATGATTTGGTCTGTGGGGTGTTGTGATATGTTGTACGTTTTGCTTTCTGTTGTCATTATTTGTGCTTGGGTTTTGGTGGAGGGACTTTTCTTGTCTGGTGTCTGATGCTTGGTGTTGGGCGTTTGACCTCCTGTCCCCTCTCCCTGCTTGTCACACCCCATTCTGGATCCTTCCCCTCATACCTGTTTGACATTTACTCCTAATCACTCCTTGCTTATAAGCTGCACTGTTCCCTTCGCTGAGTGTGTGATTGTTGTGTTTAATGTGTCTGTCTTCCTTCAGAATATTTATCCAGTTTTTTGCTTATCTGTGTACTGGCTTGTGTCTGTTTTTTGTTTTGTTTTTTGGATCTTGTCTCAGCCTGATGTTACAGACACTGTTGTTTTTGTCTGCCTGCCTTTTTGCGTACTGAACTCTGGTTGACCAGGTATTAAATTCTGTAGCTTATCCATCTGAATACAGAATTTGTGTCTTAATGCCTCCAACCATCATGTCTGACAGGAGCAGGAACCAGCACAGGCCAACATCAGCAGATACCACTCACTGTTGATTAGAATGCATAATGCAAAAGATTTAAATAAATACAGTGATCATATACAGGCCCGGCTCCAGACCGGTTTGGACCGATGCAGTTGCATCGGTCAGATTTTTTTACGCATCGTTCGTCATTGGTAAAAAAAAAACTTGAATAATCCCGAACAGTGCCGAACGTGTCCCCATGGTGAACACAGCTTTTGATTTGATCCCACAACGCACCACGAAGGTGTACACAGGAAAATTCAAACCGGATCAAACAAACATAGCGTCAGTCCAGTCGAGTCGATGATCATGGCATCCAGGAAAAAAGTTGTGCAAGGAAAATTGGGCGCGTATTTCAGCAAGAAACGGTGAGTGGTTTATAAATAGTTTTCAGACAATAGTGTGTTTGAAAGGCATTCTATGATGACTGGAATTACATTTTCAGTGGTTTTCCAACCATACATGTCAACCTATACGGATTGTCCATAAATTATACAGATTTTTCCGAGTTTCAGAGTCATACGGACGTACAAATAAAGTCGGATATTCAGGGTTTGGTCTGCAGCGGCTCTGTAATCAACCGTTTCTGCAGCGCGACTCCACTTTGAAGCGTGAACCATTGAAGCAATGCTTCGATCCACTAGCTCGTTGGTTCTTTGATTCTCTGCTCTTCAGAAACGGCAAGTCCGCTTCTTAACCCCTCTCAAAGCCATTAAAATACCGTGAGTCACTTTTGTGTGGAATAAAGTCACTAACTGGGACTCTTGTCTTGTTGCAGTCAAGAAACGAGAATCGTCCTCCGTTCCATTGTCACAGGTCCAAACGCTGTGCGGCTCTCTGCTGAGAAAGAGTCCGGTCGGAATTAAATAAAATGACACCTCTTACAAACGTAATACAGACAAGAAACTACAATCGACTAAAACGTTTTTTTCCTCCCAAAATGAGACGTGCTGTATTTCTTTACAAATTACATCCTGACGTGCAGCACAGCAGCTGCAAGAGTTCAGCTCAGATATATGGAAAGACATTCATGCCAATAATGTCTGAAAGGAAATGCTTTTGACAAAGCTACAGATTTTGTTTATTCCTATTTATGTACAGAGATCAAGGATCCACCATGTCAGTTTTTGTAATAGTGTTGTTTTTTTAGGACATTATATTTATACAAATAAGAAGTGTTCACTATGGTCCATGAAGTATAATAAATATATTAAAAGAAGTGTGACAGTGTATGTTGCACACGAATAAAAGAATGAAGATTATTGAATAACAAGAGGTGTACGATTTTTATTTTATCATTGGGCAAAAATGCATCTGTCAGATTTTCACTCTGGATCCAGCCCTGCATATACAACCCCAATTCCAATGAAGCTGGGACGTTGTGTGAAATGTAAATAAAAACATATTACAATGATTTGCAAATCCTCTTCAACCTGTATTCAATTGAATACACCACAAAGACAAAATATTTAATGTTCAAACTGATAGACATTTTGTTTTTGTGCAAATATTTGGTCATTTTAAAATCGATGCCTGCAACACATTTCAAAAAAGTTGGGACAGTGGCAACAAAAGACTGGGAAAGTTGATGAATGCTCAAAGAACACCTGTCTGGAACATTCCACTGGTGAACAGATTAATTGGAAACAGGTGTCATGATTAGGTATAAAAGGAGCATCCCCAAAAGGCTCAGCCTTTCACAAGCAAAGATGGGGTGAGGATCACCAATTTGTGAACAACTGCATGAAAAAGTAGTCCAACAGTTTAAGAACAATGTTTCTCAATGTTCAATTGCAAGGAATTGAGGGATTCCATGATCTACAGTCCATAATATAATCAGAAGATTCAGAGAACCTGCAGAACTTTCTACACGTAAGCGGCAAGGACAAAAACCAGCATTGACATTTGATCCCTCAGTTGGCACTGCATTAAAAACCGACATCATTGTGTAAAGGACCTTACCGCGTGGACTCAGGAACACTTCAGAAAACCATCATCAGTTAACACAGTTCGTCGCTACATCTACAAGTGCAAGTTAAAACTCTACCATGCAAAGCAAAAGCCATACATCAACAACATCCAGAAACACCACTTCCTTCTCTGGGCCTGAGCTCATTTGAAATGGACAGACGCAAAGTGGAAAAGTGTGCTGTGGTCTGATAAGTCCACATTCAATTTGTTTTTGGAAATCATGGATGTTGTGTCCTCTGGACAAAAGAGGGAAAAGACCATCCAGATTGTTAGCAGTGCAAAGTTCATCAGCCAGCATCTGTGATGGTATGGGGGTGCGTTAGTGCCCATGGCATGGGGAACTTATACATCTGTGATGACGCCATCAATGCTGAAAGGTACATCCAGGTTTTGGAACAACATATGCTGCCATCCAAGCAACGTCTTTTTCAGGGACGTCCCTGCTTATTTCAGCAAGACAATGCCAAGCCACATTCTGCATGTGCTACAACAGCGTGGCTTCGTGGTAAAAGAGTGCGGGTACTAGACTGGCCTGCCTGCAGTCCAGACCTGTCACCCATTGAAAATGTGTGGTGCATTATGAAGCACAAAATACAACAACGGAGACCCCGGAATGTTCAACAACTGAAGTCCTACATCAAGCAAGAATGGGAAAGAATTCCACCTACAAAGCATCAACAATTAATGTCCTCAGTTCCCAAATGCTTATTGAGTGTTGTTAGAAGGAAAGGTGATGTAACACAGTGGTAAACATACCACTGTCCCAGCTTTTTTGAAACACGTTGCAGGCATCCATTTCAAAATGAGCAAATATTTGCACAAACAATAAAGTTTATCAAACCTGTATTCAATTGAATACAGGTTGAAGAGGATTTGCAAATCATTGTATTCTGTTTTTATTTACATTTTACACAACGTCCCAACTTCACTGGAATTGGGGTTGTATTGGAGAATTAGTTGTTTGAAACAGACTATCAATACTGGTCATGGGTGCTGTCATTTTTGGGGGAAAACAGAATCAAGTTAAAGAAATAAAAACATCTTAGATCAAAACAATATAAGAGCAAAGCTTGTGATAAAGTCCATTGAGTAGTAACACAAACACTGTTTCCATGCACGTAGCTCACTGTGCTATTGCCATGTTTTCAACTTGTTGTTTGATAGATTTATTTTTTTAACAGTCAATTTGCAGTCTCAGAGCTGAGATTTGACCTTATTAATTTAACATTAACCTTAGTCCTCGATTAATCAACTAATGATTTTCATTTGTCATCACAATCCTACTTTTAAAGATGTAACAGCTCAGTGTCTGGAGCTATGGTGTGGGCATGGGCATGCCTGTGCCACCTAAATCAAGCTGGCACACCTTCATGTAAACAGAAAATGATAGCTGCTGTCATATTAACAGGCAAAGTGCTGCTTGCAAACCCATTATTTTCAAAGGCCTGCAGAAGCTTGTGTTCTGCCTGCCTGCCAAAAACTACATGCACCTAATGGGAACGTACATTTTGAAGAGGGAACAAATGGACAGATATCAAGGATTTTAGGGGAAAGTGTGTGGAAAAAAAAATATTCTAAACTTCAAATTTAGTTAATCATCTGAAGTTGATAGTTTATGAATGTTTGGAGTTAGACTGAGAAGGAGCATTTGAAAATTCAAGTTGTTTTAGGTTTTTCTTTTCCTTCTTTCTGAGTTGATTAAAGCTGCAAACGAATGAATCAGTTGTTTTAGTTTGAATTTTAATTAAAATGTTTAACATTTGAACAGTTCCAACAAAGTGGCCCAAACATGCTTCAAACAATTTCATTTAGGTGCAGTATCTCCAGAAATAAAGCCATAATGTGAATACAGGTTTCATTACAACTGAGGGGGGTAAATAATGTCAAAAAAAAAAAGTCAAACAGTAAAAATGACTGTTCCAGATGCCCAGAAGAAAGAATAAACTGTCCATTAGTATGAAACAAACAGCTGCACTGTTGTCATAATCAATAGTTCAGTCATCCAATATTCCTAACTTTGTCATCACTGAGACGTTGGTCATTTTTTATTTTTAAAGAAGCTTTCGCACTGTGGAGCGGTGCCTTTTTTCAAACCAAGTGATTTGATATTTGAAATTCACATTGATCCAAAAAAACAAAAAAACAAAAACAAAAAACAAAACAAAAAAACAAAACAAAACAAAACAAATGGACTCATTACTGCATTTGATTCTTATGGTGTAGCATTATTCAGCAGAGCTCTGAATCAATTCTAAGAACATCTGAATCTCCCTTTATATTGAGAATGAATTATTATTATTATTATTATTATTATTATTATTATTGGTGTACACACACACATACTTAACAAAAAACTCATAAAACAAAAAAAAAAAACACCCACCCCTTTGACCATAGATAGATATACTCATAACAATAAATGCAAAAAATAAATAAATAAATAAATAAAAGAAAGCACAGACAGTATAGCTTAAACAATGAACTAACATTTCTCAACACAACAGAACAAACAATAGTGTTCTCTGCACAATCCAAAAACAATAACAAAATCAGTATATCTAATTCTTCATACTATAACAAGCAATTGTTTTATAAAGGCTTTTAAAGCCAACTAATGTTATCGGGACAGTTACTCCAAATATTTACCCCTTTTTATGGAAACACAATGACTTTTTAATAATAAACTCCATTTTTAAATTAAAAGATATTGAGATTTTCTTCAAATTTATTACAATAAAAAAAATCATCAAAATTATATAATCATACATTTTTACAATCTAAGTGCTGTAGTACAACCAGAGGGCAGAGGTTACTCTTAAGTCATGAATCAGCAAGTCCCAAGTCAAGTCTCAAGTCATAATGACCACTGATTGTTTGCAAGCTGACTTGAGACTCGACTTGGGACTTGCTGATTCATGACTTGAGAGTGACTTGACTGTGACTTTGTCCCACCACTGCCAGAGGGAGCTCATTGATGTGTGATGCTTGATGGTACTACATACAAACCATAAATATGTGACATTACTGAGTTTTCATCAAAGCATTTCCTTTCGCTGTGGTAATTTGTCAACGGCCCCTAAACTCCGGTCTCGCAGGTGGCTGCTCGTCAAGTTCAATGTAATTCATAAAGAACGGAGGATGTCTCATTTTGGGGGAAAAACTGTTGTTCGGTTGTAGTTTTGTCTATATTACAACGTTTGAGAAAAAGTCATTTGATTTAAAACAGCGATTCCCTTTGAAGTTATTAAGTCCCTTTGGCTAATCCCTTGTTTGCACTCAGAGTCGCCACAGCAAATCCAAGGTGGATCTGTATGTTGATTTAGCAAAGGTTTAATCGAATCTTTGAATATTTTTCCAACTCTGTAAGTTTACACTTCACATTAAGTGATGATGACTGTAGGCAGGTAGTGACAGTGGACCACTACTCTTTGTCGCAGGATCACATGCAGTGTGATATAGTAATATATAGTGCATGTTTTACAAATTGTAGCCACGTTTAAGTAGATCGTGCACACAATGTTTTATAACGGTGTTCACTAAATTGTGCTCTCATTACATTGCTCCCCATATGTAGTGAGCCCCTTGTATGGCAGCACCCTGACATCGGGGTGAATGTGAGGCATTATTTGTAAAGCGCTTTAAGCGTCTGATGCAGATGGAAAAGCGCTATATAAATGCAGTCCATTTACCATTATACTAAATCGTTCCTTCGTTTTACTAAATCGTATGCTCGTTTTAGAAATTATATGTTCATTTTAGAATGCTTAATAAGAGCACACCTGAACCTGAACACAGTATAGTAAATTGTGCACACAATATAGTAACATGAGTACACGCTGTAGTAAAACATGCGCACATTCTCAACACAAGCAAAACATTTTCCGATGACACTTCTCGGGCTCTGTACTATACAAACAAGAGCAAACGGAGATTTCTCAGTGGGGTCTTCCAGAGCCTAATATCTATCTGTGGTGCAAATTTGGTGAGAATCTGTGCAGTAGTTTTCACGTAATCTTGCTAACAGACAGACAGATAAATAAATAAATGCTGATGACTTTATTACGTCCTTGGTGGACCTTATTAGTTTTCATCCAAACCTTCCGTTTTTACTCTGTGTTCACCATTTTATTTTCACAAATCAAAATATTTATTCCACATTCATAAGTGGTACACTGTATTCTTGCTGGTTTGCCTTAAATTCAATTTCAATTTATTAATTTATATAGAGCCATCTCACGGCATATTTGCCCCAAGGCGCTTCACATAGCACACACTTTATGAGTGAAAGTTAAAGTAATTTAAAATCAAAAGGGCACAATAAAAAGGTAAAACACAGTAGAATAAAAAGAAATTACAAAGCAAACATAAAAACAGAATAGATTAATGATAAGACAGTCTAAAAAAAGTGGGTCTTCAGTCTTGATTTAAAAGTCTCCGCCGTGTCAGACTGCCTAATAACTGCAGGTAGAGCGTTCCAAAGAGTAGGGCCACGGTAGGAGAAGGCTCTATACCCCACAGACTTTTTATTCACCCTTGGAACACACAAAAGCCCTGCGAACACAAGGGCCACACAGGTACGTAGGGCTTAACCAAGTCAGCCAGGTAGGAAGGAGCCAGTCCATGAACAATTTTATAGACGAGCAACAGGACTTTAAAATCCGATCTGGCAGAAACCGGAAGCCAATGAAGGGATGCTAGAATGGCTGTAATGTGGTCAAACTTTCTACTTTGTGTCAAAAGTCTGGCAGCAGCATGAAGACCCCGAATGCTAGACTGCGGCAGAGCAGAAAATAAAGCATCACAATAATCTAATCTGGAAGAAATAAATGCATGTATCAAAGTCTCAGCATCAACCATACAACCCCTGGCAAAAATTATGGAATCACCGGCCTTGGAGGATGTTCATTCAGTTGTTTAATTTTGTAGAAAAAAGCAGATCACAGACATGACACAAAACTAAAGTCATTTCAAATGGCAACTTTCTGGCTTTAAGAAACACTATAAGAAATCAGGAAAAAAAATTGTGGCAGTCAGTAACAGTTGCTTTTTTAGACCAAGCAGAGGGAAAAAAATATGGAATCACTCAATTCTCAGGAAAAAATTATGGAATCACCCTATAAATTTTCATACCCGAATCTAACACCTGCATCAAATCAGATCTGCTCGTTAGTCTGCATCTAAAAAGGAGTGATCACACCTTGGAGAGCTGTTGCACCAGGTGGACTGACATGAATCATGGCTCCAACACGAGAGATGTCAATTGAAACAAAGGAGAGGATTATCAAACTCTTAAAAGAGGGTAAATCATCACGCAATGTTGCAAAAGATGTTGGTTGTTCACAGTCAGCTGTGTCTAAACTCTGGACCAAATACAAACAACATGGGAAGGTTGTTAAAGGCAAACATACTGGTAGACCAAGGAAGACATCAAAGCGTCAAGACAGAAAACTTAAAGCAATATGTCTCAAAAATCGAAAATGCACAACAAAACAAATGAGGAACGAATGGGAGGAAACTGGAGTCAACGTCTGTGACCGAACTGCAAGAAACCGCCTAAAGGAAATGGGATTTACATACAGAAAAGCTAAATGAAAGCCATCATTAACACCTAAACAGAAAAAAACAAGGTTACAATGGGCTAAGGAAAAGCAATCATGGACTGTGGATGACTGGATGAAAGTCATATTCAGTGATGAATCTCGAATCTGCATTGGGCAAGGTGATGATGCTGGAACTTTTGTTTGGTGCCATTCCAATGAGATTTATAAAGATGACTGCCTGAAGAGAACATGTAAATTTCCACAGTCATTGATGATATGGGGCTGCATGTCAGGTAAAGGCACTGGGGAGATGGCTGTCATTACATCATCAATAAATGCACAAGTTTACATTGATATTTTGGACACTTTTCTTATCCCATCAATTGAAAGGATGTTTGGGGATGATGAAATCATTTTTCAAGATGATAATGCATCTTGCCATAGAGCAAAAACTGTAAAACATTCCTTGCAAAAAGACACATAGGGTCAATGTCATGACCTGCAAATAGTCCGGATCTTAATCCAATTGAAAATCTTTGGTGGAAGTTGAAGAAAATGGTCTATGACAAGGCTCCAACCTGCAAAGCTGATCTGGCAACAGCAATCAGAGAAAGTTGGAGCCAGATTGATGAAGAGTACTGTTTGTCACTCATTAAGTCCATGCCTCAGAGACTGCAAGCTGTTATAAAAGCCAGAGGTGGTGCAACAAAATACTAGTGATGTGTTGGAGCGTTCTTTTGTTTTTCATGATTCCATAATTTTTTCCTCAGAATTGAGTGATTCCATATTTTTTTCCCTCTGCTTGGTCTAAAAAAGTAACCATTACTGACTGCCACAATTTTTTTTCCTGACTTCTTATAGTGTTTCTTAAAGCCAGAAAGTTGCCATTTGAAATGACTTGAGTTTTGTGTCATGTCTGTGATCTGCTTTTTTTTCTACAAAATTAAACAACTGAATGAACATCCTCCGAGGCTGGTGATTCCATAATATTTGCCAGGGCTAGCTATGTTTCACAGATGGAAGAAGACAGTCCTCGTAATATTTCTAATGTGGGGGCCAAAGGATAACGTAGGATCAAAAAGTACCCCAAGATTTCCCACATTGTCCGTATGATGTATAACACACGAACCCAAAATAAGTGCCAACAGGTCAAATTGATGCCGATGTCTGGCTGGACCAAGAACCACCATTTCAGTCTTATCAGAATTTAAGAGTAGGAAGTTACTAGACAACCAACTTCTCACAGATACAAGGCAATCTTCTAAGTATTTTATATGGGTAAGATTACCAGCAGTTATCGGCATGTACAATTGAGTATCATCAGCATAGCAATGAAAGGCAATCCTGTAATGCCGCAGAATATGCCCAAGGGGCGCTATATGAAGTAAGAAAAGCAAGGGGCCTAACACAGACCCCTGTGGAACCCCGAATTTCATTTCACCAAGGCCAGAGGTAGTGTTATTATACACAACACAATGAGAATGACTGGACAAGTATGACGTTAACCAATTAAGCAAGGACACTTCCAGTAATCCCAAAGTAATTTTCCAGCCTATCAAGTAAAACACGATGATCCACAGTATCAAATGCAGCACTAAGATCTAAAAGCACTAAAGCCATCATGGTGTCCAAATCCATTGTACGCAGAAAATAATACACCATTCTAATAAGCGCTGTCTCTGGAGTGATGTTTTCTAAAAGCAGACTGCAGTGGTTCAAAAAGATCATTCTCAGTAAGATGCTCCACAAGCTACTGTGAAACCACTTTTTCTAGAATTTTAGAGCAGAATGACAGATTTGATATCGGCCTGTAATTATTCAGTACACCAGGGTTAAGACATAGACAAGATAAATCTCCCTCCCTCCCAAAAAAAAAACACTATCACCACCTTGGATTGTCTGCACTAAATTCCCCGCTAAACTAGTGGATCCCACACCCACATTCATCCCGTGCTCTGCGACCTGCTGTATACTTCTTGTGTTACCCTCCCTGCAGAGCCCTATTTATATTCGCGGACAAGATGGAAGCTCCCTCTCTAGTAGGGTGAAAGCCATCCGGCATCAACAAGTCACGTCGGCCCCTGAACAAAGGTCAATTATCGACAAAACTAAAACCGTGTTTTGTACAAAACTGTGCCAGCCACCTATTTAACAATAACAGCCTGTTAAAAACCTCATCACCACCCCGGGAGGGGAGGGGACCAGAAACTATTAATCAATGCCGACACGATCTTCTAGCAAGGTCACAAGTCCTCTCTATATTCATTTTCGTGACTTCTGAATGCTTCATCCTAACATCATTTGTGCCAACATGAATAACTATATGACTGTATTTCATGTCGTTTCTTGGTCTGTTTACCATTTTGCAGCGTCAGTACCCTGAGGTGGGAGGCTATATCAGGAGCTCTCGCCCCAGGAATACATTCAGCCTTGTCTCCTTTTTGTTTTTTTCCCCTAAATTACCACTTTTGTCAGGACTGCTCCAGGTACTAATAAAAGAACCAATGGAACTCATCAGCTTTTTTCAAAAGTGGTGAATAGTGTCAGTTGAAGGCCCCTGTGAGAATATGCTGCCAGAAAAGGAATAAAAGATGTAGGAGGAAGAAAATGTGCTCAAAGGTTGTCAGCAGGAAAGAACAGCACCCAAAAAAAGTTCTGATTTTCATAGTGAGAGACACATTTCTCACACACATATTTCTCTAAAAACAGCATCAGAAAGATTTGTCTATATTCAGTTCAAGTGAGCCTCATGCACTTCAATCCAAGTGAGCATCAATGATTTATAAAAGAAGAAAAGGAGCAGTGAATCAAAAGTGATAATGTAAGTCCCCCCTCCCCAATGCACTGAGGTGCTACAGTACTAACCCAGTACTAACTTTTAACACCATTAATCTTATTAAAACACTGTCAGACACCAAGTTTTACTGCCATAATTTTGGTTTATGTATTTTATTTTGTATTATGTATATTTTACATGGCATTAGAGCTTTTATTTTGAAAATCCCCATGTAGGAACTATTGTTTGTTAGTTTGTTTGGTTCCGCTGGTGCATGTTTATTGAGATGCACTCCCATGGAGAAGTAAGCATGGCAAGTCACAGCAAGAAAGGTCAATTTAAGTTCAGCTGAACTTGTAAAGTGCATAAGTAAGACCTCATTTCTGCTTTGGGATTGGGTCAGTCAGCGAGGTATGTTGTTTATGTTTTTCTGCAATTTTATATCTTCATTTAGCATTTTTACTCATAGTGTTACATGTTTGTTTTAGTTCGACGGTGACATCGTATGGTGGTCAAGGTGTTATCAAGTGCAGCATTGTAAGCCACAAATAAAGTACTTCATGCCATCAGTGAAAGAACTCCTTTTTTATGTTAAGAAGAGGCAGAAATGATATCAAACCTCTTAGTGCACTAATGATTCAGAAAATTCCTTTGACTTCATGCTTGGTTTGTGTTCTGACATGTACTGTCAACTGTGGAAACTTAAATGCAGGCAGGTGTGGTCCTTTCCAAATCATGTCCAATCAATTGATTTTACCACCAGGTGGCTCCAGTTAAGCTGCAGAAACATCTCAAGGATGATCATGTGATTTCTTTTTTTTTATATATATAAATTTGGTAAATATCTAACCCCCCCCCCCCCCACACACACACACACTTTTTTAGACTTGAGTTTTGGAGTTGTCATGAGACAGTGGTAAGAAGAGAACCCATCCCACACAAGGGAACATACTCCACACAATGCACTTGCAGTTGCCTGGTTTTCAGTCAGTCTATGGTGGTCAAAGCAAGGCTGGGAGCACACGTTGGTCTTGCGCTTTGCTGCATCCACAGCATCACAGAACCACCTTGGGTCCTGGACGGATGGTTGCCCAAGCCTTTCCATGCCCACCCCTTTTAAGGTAAAAATCTACCTGATGCAGCCAGGTGAAGTGTGTGCATCACCTTGACCTTCTCCAGCCAAAGCTGGGACAGGGGCAACAAAAGACTGGGAAAGGTGATGAATGCTCAAAGAACACCTGTTTGGAACATTCCACAGGTGAACAGGTTAATTGGAAACAGGTGAGTGTCATGATTGGGTATAAAAGGAGCATCCCCAAAAGGCTCAACCGTTCACAAGCAAAGATAGGGCGAGGATCACCACTTTGTGAACAACTGCGTGGAAAAAATAGTTCAACAGTTTAAGCACAATGTTTCTCAACATTTATTTATCTTGCGTTAAATTGCAAGGAATTGAGGGATTCCATCATCTACAGTCCATAATATAATCGGAAGATTCAGCGAATCTGGAGAACTTTCTACACATAAGCGGCAAGGCTGAAAATGCCCCCGGAGCCCGTAGTTATGCTTTGCACTCATGTGTGGGTGTCTCACATTGGTAAATCAAATGTTGGCAAGTATGATGTATCCAGTTGAAGAGTTTCTCCTGGGGAAAAAAAAAAAATGTGTCAACATCCTCAAATTGAGGAAACTTATTTCAACAGCCACTTCTATTTAAGTACAAGTGTCCTCCAAAAACTGTAATCTTTTTTTTATCCTGGGCATGCATATGCATGAAAGTAGATGAGTAAATGATCTAGCTTTTTGAAAAAAGTACAGTATTTAGACGTTAGATATGTCTGGATTTATTCCTGCTGGGTTCATGTCTGTAGCTCTTCTGTGCTCTTACAGCTAAAGAGAAAACTGGGGCCAAAACTGCATGCATAGAACTTCAAGAACAAATCCTGAAATAAAATAGGTTATTCACCAGGTAAAGCTGAAAAATACTGATGGATATCACAGCAGATAAAAATTACTAAATAAAATCACAAAATGGGAGAGAAACCACAGGAAACACAGTCGGACTGAAAACAGAGAGAGTGCATGGTGACACGGCAGGGCGCAGGTGTGTGAAATCTTACATCCTTCATGCACAATCACTCCATTTGTGCCATACTCTTTCCATTTCTCAATAAATAATTGAATTCACCTCTGAGGGATGTGTAGCACTGTAGACCTTTTTACCTGATGACTTGTGTGAAACAGATGAGTGATCAGTTGTTCAATGACTGATAGAGGAAAACACATTGCAGGGTTGTCAACTGCTTGCACTATGATCATTATGTGCTTTCAACTTTAATATATTGTGATAGACAGCTAAAATAACAAGTGTCTAAATATGGAGAATTTTTTTTTCCTATTTATTCCCAAAACCTTCAAACAACATTTTAAAAAATAAATAAATAAATAAAAGAGAACTCTTTGTCCATGTTCATTTGTCCTGACAAGCAGCCCATTAAGTTGATTAATTCCTGCAGCCAGAATTGCAGAGAACAGTGCATCCTTTCACTGCTCAGTAATATTGGAGGCATGCATGCTTTGTCTTCACCCACTCTAATCTGTCACACTACTACTCTTCCACCCCCAACCTGCAGCAGTCACAGTTTCCTGCCAGTTTTCCTCCTTTCTGAAAAATAAATGCCTGGACCACAATGATTTTTGGGGATAAATAGAGGGAGACTTGTAAGCCCATTTTGCATACTCATATAATGTCATATAATCGACTGGAAAGTGCAGCTTTACTTGATGTGTCCTGTTGGTTGTTTATTCATGGAACATTTTCTCAGATGGCTGTTTCACACAATCCGCTTTCATTCTTTGTGATCCCCTGAGGGAATGTGAGGAAACCAAAATCCTCCACAGGAGCTCTTTTTTTTCCCAATTAGGCTTCTGGACATGGTCAACCGCAAGGAAGAGGGGGTAAAAAGTAAAATAAAGATGTTGGCTGTTTGATTAATGTCACAACTGATATAATGAATTAGGTTATTATAGTTTGTCCTAAGGACCCGCTTTGCACTCCAATATGGGAAAAATAAATATGCTGCAGGTCTTCTCTTTGTACCAAAGGTGCAAAAGCAAGTGATGCAGGTGCAAAGCCCCTATTGGGGGATAATTGGGGCAGATAAAAGGACCAAAACTTGGCATTTAAATACAGGGCTGGATCCAGAGTAAAAATCTGACATGCATTTTTGCCCAATGATAAAATAAAAATCGTACAGTCTTGTTATTCAGTAATCTTCATTCTTTTATTTGGCTTTTTCTTATCATTCTGTGGAACGGTCTTCCTGCGACCGTGAGACAGTCGGAGTCCGTGGACATTTTTAAGTCAAGATTTAAAGCGTATTTTTATTCTCTTTCTTATGAATAGTTCTTATTTTCATCTGTTTTATTCTTTTACTTATGTTTTTAATTATGTATTTGAATTTTTTTAATTTTTAATTATTTATTTTAATTTTTTATGTTGAACTGTTCTATGTGAGGCACCTTGAGATGGATTTTGTTGTGATTTGGCACTTTATAAGCCGATTAAATTGAAATTGAACAACATTTTATTGAGTCTTAAAGTAAATAAATATGAAATTGGTCACTGGATCCTTAAACTTTAGACATAAACTCTACATGGTTGTGTGGGCCGCCAGAAGAGGAGGTACTGCTGGCCCACCACCACCAGATGGCGCCCTGCCTGGAGTGCGGGCTTCAGGCACGAGAGGGCGCAGTCACCATGGACACAGCCGGGAGTGACAGCTGTCACTCATTATCTCACAACAGCTGTCACTCATCTGCACTTCATCTTGCCACTCCATAAAGACCGGACTTCATCTCCACCTCGCTGCCGAGATATCGTCTACCTTAGGAGGTAATTTGTTCTCAGCCATTGTTTTGTCTACCACAGACAGTGTTTGCTTGTGCTATTTTTGCAGTAGGTTTTGTGAGTGCTTGCAGCTGGAGGCTGGGTTTGGACTGACGTCTTCACTCCAAACCTTTGATAAGTACACATACTACTGCACGTGCCAGCTTTCTGAATGAGAGGTGGAGGTGGAGTTCCACCATTGTTGTTACTGGGTGTTCACACACCCACATCTGATTGTCTCAGACTTTGGTACTGCTCCTCGACAGCAGTACCAAATCCGACACGCGGAGATGGTGGCCACCTGGGGTTTTCGGGACTTGGCGGCTCCAGTATACTCCAGGTTCGGTGGCGGAGGAAATCGTGTGGTTCCGGTTCTTCTCAGGACAGACGTCCTCTATCCTCGAGCCTGCCCACACGTCACCTTTGTTAATTGACTATTGTACACATTCTGTAATCTGCTGTGTTTGGTTGTGCTTTTCACAACAGTAAAGTGTTCATATTTGACTCTTTCATTGTCCGTTCATTTACGCCCCCTGTTGTGGGTCCGTGTCACTACACTTTCACAACAATGGTGGATCCTTTATCTCTGGACATAAATAGGAATAAACAAAATCTGTAGTTTTTGTCAAAAGCATTTCCTTTCAGATATTATTGGCATGAATGTCTTTCCATATATCTGAGCTGAGCTCTTACAGCACGTCTCATTTTAGGAGGAAAAAAACATTTTAGTCGATTGTAGTTTCTTGTCTGTATTGGTGTCATTTTATTTAAAGCGGCAATTCATTTTGAAGTTATTAATCCCGACCGGACTCTGTCTCAGCAGAGAGCCGCACAGCGTTTGGAGCTGATTCAACAGAACGGAGGACGATTCTCGTTTCTTGACTGCAACAAGAGTCCCAGTTAGTGACTTTAATACACACAAAAGTGACTCACGGTATTTTAATGGCTTTTAGAGGGGTTCAGAAGCGGACTTGCCATTTCTGAAGAGCAGCAAATCAAAGAACCAACGAGCTAGTGGTTCAAAGCATTACTTCAGTGGTTCACAGTTCAAAGTGGAGTTGCACTGCAAAAACAGTTGATTACAGACCCGCTCCAGACCAAACCCTGAATATCCGACTTTATTTGTACGTCCGTATGACTCTGAACCTCGGAAAAATCCGTATAATTTATGGACAATCCGTTGACTCGGAAAACCACTGAAAATGTAATTCCAGTCATCATAGAATGCCTTTCAAACACACTATTGTCTGAAAACTATTTATAAACCACTCACCGTTTCTTGCTGAAATAAGCGGCCAATTTTCCTTGCACAACTTTTTTCCTGGATGCCATGATCATCGACTGGACTGACGCTATGTTTGTTTGATCCGGTTTGAATGCGTACACCTGCGTGGTGCATTGTGGGATCAAATCAAAAGCTGTGTTCACCGCGGCGACACATTCGGCACTATTCGGGATTATTCAAGATTTTTTTTTTTTTTTTACCGATGACGAACGATGTGTTAAAAAAATCTGACCGATGTAATTGCATCAGTCCAAACCGGTCTGGATCCGGGCCTGGTAAATACATGCCTTTGCTATCTATAGTATGTGTTTAAAATGGGGCAAGTCAAAGCCAACTTTATCCCAGTTGGCCTCGAACTGACAAAACATATGCCAAATGATGATACAAATACAAATCGGCTCTGCTGCGCTGACTCTGAGCAAAAACAGAAGCCAGGTGCAGTGGATGTTGTAGAAAGTGCTCAAATGCTTCACCTCAGGAAGCTGTGGTGGATGACTGCCATTCTCTCTCTCTCTCTCTCTCTCTCTCTCACACACACACACACCAGTTTTCTCACTAGAACATCTCTGAGTTCACCATCTATATACCAATGCACCAGGTGCTGGTGCGCTTGTGTCTTAAAAGGAATGACAGATATCAATCTGATTGGCTTCATGTTGTGCCCAAAACATGCCCATCACTCCTCTCTTTTGCATCCTCTGCCATATTTGCATGTAAATAGCAAAGTAGAGTTGAACACGCTTTGAATGCATCTGCACTATGTGCTTTAGACCAGGGGTCATCACCCATGTTCCTGGAGGGCACCTGTGCTGCATATTTTCTAACTCTTCCTCTTCCACTCCCAGACAGTTAACTCTATCAGGTGTGCTCAGGCAATCAAGAGCCGGAAAACACCACTTTTAAAAAAATCAGGGGTGACTTGAGCAGGTAGACTTGGAAAACATGCAGGATAGGTGCCCTCCAGGAGCAGGGTTTGTGACCCCTGCTTTCTGCTTTAGACTGTGTACTAAATATGATCAAGATAGGGCCCTATGTGAAGTGAATTAACACAAAAACTTTTGCTGTAATGTTGTAGTTCTCCATGAATCTTTACGCTAAATGCAAATAAACATGTATTAATATGTAGAATTGCTGTCAATTATTGAATAAAAGTACAACAATAACATGTCAGTTTATCTAAACCCACTGATGGGATAGCCAGAGTGTTTTACATCGATGGAGTTCCAACCCACCTTGTGAAAATCTGCTATGCTTAAATCCTGATTAGTGCTTGGCTGGGACACGGCTGAGGAAAACCAGGAGCTGGTTCTGTACGTTTCTCCATGTATAACTGGAATTTTGCCAGCGAGAGCATCTGGCATAAAGCTTGTGCCAAATCCCAATGCAGATCTGTACCGGATCTTCTGGGATGACCCTGAGTGAAAAGGGGCTGCTGAAAGCAAAAAGAAAAAGAAACATTTCTCCCCCTGGGTTTAATTTCACCAGAAGCCCTGTCATCTTTCTAAAAAAGCCTAAGATCTTCACTGAAACCTTCCTTTCCTGTCAGAAAGCAGAACACTAATTAGAAGGAAGACTGTGATCTTAAAAGAGCAGATAGTTTGTCACCGGCATGTTGAAGAATGAAAGCAGTTATTTCAACAGGAAGGCAATCAGTCAGGACTGTGGCTTCCTGGACAAAGGGCAGAAAGCAGCCAGTGCTGTGTCACTTGTAATGGCAAGTGAAAGGATGCACTGAAGCAGACACTGTGAAACAGGAAGCACAGATTTCTGAAAAGGGTGAGATTTCCAGAAAATGAAGGCGTGTTCACAGGAGACTGGTCTTTTAGGCTGCACGAGCAGCAGCTAGGCTTCCTTACAAAACATATCAGGCAGAGATCCTGGAGGATGAACTTATTTTCCCTGCAGAAGGAGGAACAAAAAGGCTGTAATCCATTACTCAACAATGTAACTAGTGGACACCACTTCTGTTCTGGCCACAAGGACAGTAGGTCTTGGTCTACACCCCTGAAAATGGACATGTCACTGCCACCTGGGGTGGCAAAACAAACCACCCATCATGTACGAAGTATACAATGAGGAAAATGAGTATTTGAACACCCTGCAATTTTGCAAGTTCTCCCACTTAGAAATCATTGAGGGGTCTGAAATTTTCATCTTAGGTGCACGTCCACTGTGAGAGACATAATCCGTAAATCATAATGTATGACTTTTTTAATAATTTATTTGTATGTTACTGCTGCAAATAAGTATTTGAACACCTACCAAACAGCAAGAATTCTGGCTCACACAGACCTGTTAATTTTTCTTTAAGAAGCCCTCTTATTCTGCACTCTTTACCTGTATTAATTACACCTGTTTGAACTTGTTACCTGTATAAAAGACACCTGTTCACTCAATCAATCACACTCCAACCTGTCCACCATAGCCAAGACCAAAGAGCTGTCTAAGGACACCAGGGACAAAACTGTAGACCTGCACAAGGCTGGGGTGGACTACAGGACAACAGGCAAGCAGCTTGGTAGAAGACAACAACTGTTCTATTATTTATTAGAAAGTGGAAGAAACACAAGATGACTGTCAATCTTCGTCAGTCTGGGATTCCATGCAAGATCTCACTTTGTGGGGTAAGGATGATTCTGAGAAAGCTCAGAACTACACAGGAGGACCTGGTCAATGACCTGAAGAGAGCTGGGACCACAGTCACAAAGATTACATTAGTAACACATGATGCTGTCATGGTTTAAAATCCTGCAGGGCAGCAAGGTCCCCCTGCTCAAGCCAGCACATGTCCAGGCCCGTTTGAAGTTCACCAGTGACCATCTGGATAATCCAGAGGAGGCATGGGAGAAGGTCATGTGGTCAGATGAGACCAGAATAGAGCTTTTTGGAATCAACTCCACTTACCATGTTTAGAGGATGAGAACAACCCCAAGAAAACCATTCCAACCATGAAGCACGGGGGTGGGAACATCATAATCTGGGGGTGCTCTTTTGCAAAGGGGACAGCACGACTGCACCGTATTGAAGGGAGGATGGGTGGGGTCATGTATTGCAAGATTTTGGCAAACAACCTCCTTCTCTCAGTAAGAGCATTGAAGATGGGTCATGGCTGGGTCTTCCAGCATGACAATGACCCCAAACACACAGCCAGGGCAACTAAGGAGGGACTCCTTAAGAAGCATTTCAAGGTCCTGGAGTGGCCTGGCCAGTCTCCAGACCTGAACTCAATAGAAAATCTTTGGAGGGAGCAATGTCCAAGCATGAACTAGTTTAAGCAGCGGTATAGGTACATGGTTTTTTTCTAGGTATAAGGAGGAGGAAGGGTGTTGAGGGTTAGGGTGTTTTGTTGATCATTGTTTAGTTGTGTGCACGTTGTTTTTCTATCTTGTAAATATGTAGTATAAAATCACACGCATTGCATATGTATGTAGGTATGTGTATATATGTATGTATCTACACTAGAGATGTTTATGATGATGGGACTTGAGTTTGTGTTGTGTTAAATGTGTTTGTAGCATGGCCCAAGCAGAGGGTCGCCTCTTAGAGTCTGGTCTGCTTGAGGTTTCTTCCTCAATACATCGGAGGGAGTTTTTCCTTACCGCTGTCACCTGTGTGCTTGCTCTGGGGGTTGGTAATGAGTATAGTATATGTATGTATATAAGGGGTGGGCGTTTATAAGCTTTGCTTCTGCTCACCCCCTTTTGGTCACACATGTCACGGTGGAATTGTCTTGTGTATCAGTTTTTTGTTACTGTTGAGTTTGTGTGCCAAATAAATTTATTCATTCATTCATTCATTCATTCATTCATTCATTCATTCATTCATTCATTCCAAACCTGAAAGATCTAGAGAAGATCTGTATGGAGGAGTGGACCAAAATCCCTGCTGCAGTGGATGCAAACCTGGTGAAAAACTACAGGAAATGTTTGACCTCTGTAATTGCAAGCAAAGGCTACTGTACCAAATATTAACATTAATTTTCATAGGTGTTGAAATACTTATTTGCAGCAGTAACATACAAAAAAATTATTTAAAAAATCATACATTGTGATCTCCAGATTTTTTTTTTTTTTTTTTAGATTATGTCTCTCACAGTGGGCATGCACCTAAGATGAAAATTTCAGACCCCTCCATGATTTCTAAGTGGGAGAACTTGCAAAATTGCAGTGTGTTCAAATACTTATTTTCCTCACTGTATATTCCGAGTTAATATTTATGTACGATGGCCATCCCAGGGTGGCAGCTATAGCTAAGTAGGGGTCAACGAAGGACTACACGGCAGTTGAAATGTGGGTCACGGGGGTCAAAATGATTTGTCTGACCATAAAGATTCCGATATATAGATTATACAATACTGTCCACATGTTTTATGCATGTTTAATGCATCATGAAAGCATTAAAACTACAAAAATTTGATAAATATTCATAAAAATGAATTGTGTGATACATTTCAACTGTCACCTTGATTTTTTTTTTTTTTTTTTGGTATATAAGTCACACCTTAGTATAAGTTGCAGGACCTCAAAAACTATTTGATGAAAAATGCAACTGGAGTTATACTGGATGTGGTCATGTCTTGTCTCTGGCAATCAGTCTGTGAGCAGGACTTTTATGGACTTTATTTAAACACATTTGTGAGAGAAGAGCGAGTAGCTGCAGCAGCTGCAATCAGCAGCATTTTTTTTTCTATGCTCTTTTTGACTGTGTAGTTTCATTGCATTGTGTACACAGTATAAAAACAATCCTGCCTGATTTATACTGCGGGAACAATGAAACAGCAGGAATCATAAATTGGCGTTTGGTAACGTTGTATTGCGAGGGTGTGGCTTCCAGTCACGTAGAGTAACGTCGTTGTGCCCTGACTTGCGCTGAAACCACTTTCTTTCTGTGTCGAGCACAGGATGCAAAAAAAAAAAAAAAGAAAAATTAAACATGTTTAATTTTTGGTGTCCGATTTTGCTTCGTCCTTTGCGCCCATCGCACTGTTGTGGTGTCAAGCTGCATCGTCTTGGCACTGGGTTGCTTCCACGTGGCGTCGTCATGACGACACCCGATGCAACTCGAAGCATCCCTGGTGTGAAAAGGGGCTAGTTTTTTAACAACATCTTCATCACTAACGACGCTGGTGATTATATGATCCTTATCTTACTGGACCTAATAGCAGCATTTGATACTGTGGACCACAACATTTTACTTGACCACCTACAGCACCTCGTTGGCATTCACTGTAGTGCCCTGGACTGGCTTAGGTCTTATCTGGCAGTTAGGACTATTTGTGTGAGACTAGGTGATTTCCAATCTTGCTCCTCATATAGGGTCCCACAAGGGTCAATTCGAGGGCCTCTTCTGTTTTCTCTTCACCTAATCCCTCTGGGGTCTATTATGGAACACAGCATTGCCTTCCAGTTTTATGCTGATGACAGCTAGCTTTATATGCCTTTTAGGAAGAAGAATACTTACTCCCTGAAGCCTCTTATGTTGTGTCGCTGCAACCCAGTCTCACAGCATGTCGTGATTCAGCAGCACGAAATACACATTAATCTATTGGTTTGTGATAGTGTCATGAAAGTGCAAAATGCTCGTCATGGGACCACAAATTTATTCTAATACATTCTGTGACGACTGCATGAAATTAAAAGTGAAGCGGGGGGGGGGGGGGGTCGGGGTGGTTAGGGTTAGGTTATGGTTAAGGTTAGGGTTGGGGGTAGGTTTAGTAATAGTGAGATTAAAAAAAAAAACCCGTCATGAAAAATTTGAATCATTTCATGATGGGAGCATGAAAAAAAAAAAGTGAGACTGGGCTGGTCTCAAAGACATTAAAGCCTGTGTAGCAGTATGAGTGATCTTAATGATTCTCAGCGGGTGGCTGGATTTCAGCCAATCAGTGTAGGAGGGTGTTCTCATAAACGGGGGCGGAGAGTGCTCTTCTTTCTCTAGAGTAAAAGAAAAAAAAAACATCAGCCCCTCCCAAAAAGGACAGCACTTTATGACAGCTGTTTTCAAGCACTATATAAATGAATAAAGTTGTCATTATTATGGAATAAAAAAATATAGTGCACATTCATTTTTTTGGAACTGATTTTGTGTTGACATGCCAATAAAAAAAAAGAGTAGAAGAGGGGCATTAAACGTTACTTTTACTATAGCACTGGGGTGACTAAAACTTTTCGACAGTACTGCATATGTAATCTGTGTTGCTTCATCCCACTGTGGGCTCAAACACAGTCCCCGGTTTGGGAGGCAGGCGCTCTAACCACAAGGACAAAACACACAGGCTCTAGTATTTGTCTCTCGTGTGTGTTTTGACCTTGGGGTGGATTTAACTTGCAACCCTAATTCCAATGAAGTTGGGACGTTGTGTAAAATGTAAATAAAAACAGAAGACAATGATTTGCAAATCCTCTTCAACCTATATTCAATTGAATACACCACAAAGACAAGATATTTAATGTTCAAACTGATAGACTGTATTGTTTTTGTGCAGATATCTGCTCATTTTGAAATGGATGCCTGCAACACATTTTAAAAAAGCTGGGACAGTGGTATGTTTACCACTGTGTTACATCACCTTTCCTTCTAACAACACTCAATAAGCATTTGGTGACTGAGGACACTAATTGTTGATTCTTTGTAGGTGGAATTCTTTCCCATTCTTGTTTGATGTATGACTTCAGTTGTTCAACAGTCCAGAGTCTCCGTTGTCGTATTTTCCGCGTCATAATGCACCACACATTCTCAATGGGCGACAGGTCTGGACTGCAGGCAGGCCAGTCTAGTACCCACACTCTTTTACTACGAAGCCATGCTGTTGTAGCACGTCCAGAATGTGGCTTGGCATTGTCTTGCTGAAGTAAGAAGAGACGTTCCTGAAAACGACGTTGCTTGGATGGCAGCATGTGTTGCTCCAAAACCTGGATGTACCTTTCAGCATTGATGGTGCCATCACAGATGTGTAAGTTGCCCATGCCGTGGGCACTAACACACCCCCATACCATCACAGATGCTGGCTTTTGAACTTTCCGCTGGTAACAATGTAGATGGTGTTTTTCCTCTTTTGTCCGGAGGACACAACATCCATGATTTCGAAAAACAATTTGAAATATGGACTCATCAGACCACAGCACACTTTCCCACTTTGTGTCTGTCAAATGAGCTTGGGCCCAGAGAAGGTGGCGGCGTTTCTGGGTGTTGTTGATGTATGACTTTCGCTTTGCATGATACAGTTTTAACTTGCAGTTGTAGATGTAACAACGACCTGTGATAACTGACAATGGTTTTCTGAAGTGTTCCTGAGGCCACGCGGTAAGATCCTTTACACAATGATGTTGGTTCTTACTGCAGTGGCACCTGAGGGATCGAAGGTCATGGGCATTCAATGTTGGTTTTCGGCCTTGCCGCTTACGTGTAGAAAGTTCTCCAGATTCTCTGAATCTTCTGATTATATTATGAACTGTAGATGATGGAATCCCTAAATTCCTTGCAATTGAATGTTGAGAAACACTGTTCTTAAACTGTACTATTTTTTTCACGTAGTTGTTCACAAAGTGGTGATCCTCACCCCATCATTGCTTGTGAATGGCTGAGCCTTTTGGGGATGCTCCTTTTATACCCAATCATGACACTCACAGTTAGTGTCCTCAGTTCCTAAATGCTTATTGAGTGTTGTTAGAAGGAAAGGTGATGTAACACAGTGGTAAACATGCCACTGTCCGAGCTTTTTTGAAACGTGTTGCAGGCATCCATTTCAAAATAAGCAAATACTTGCACATAAACAATAAAGTTTATCAGTTTGAAAATTAAATATCTTGTCTTTGTGGTGTATTCAATTGAATATAGGTTGAAGAGGATTTGTAAATCATTGTATTCTGTTGTTGTCTAATGAAAACAAAGGCCTCCCTTCTTTCAGTTGTAATTAAATTTCGTGCACAAAATTTATATTAGAAAACATGAATTAAAAATAAGTAGCACAAAAGAGGTTTGGAGCTGAATAATAAAACACTCAACGTCCTGTCATGTTCTTTTTAACTGTAGGGACACAGAGTGAAACTGCACAACGACACCATGGAAGACAGTTTAAAAGACTCTACTGCACAACAATTCAGTATTTTTTTTAAATTCAACAACAGGATCTTGCAATCAGTTGTCACATTGGCATGAAGCAAATGAAACTTGAGGTCTATTGTGAGCAAATCTCAATGTTGCAGTTGCAACCCAAGCAGCTGTATTCTAATTCACCTGAAGATATCTCATTGTCATATACCAGGAAATAATACATTATATTTGAAGGGCATGAAGGCATGAGTTAATATTTCGGTATTAGCCACAGGCAGGATAGGTTTAATCATTGCAGTGTCCTATAAATGGAAAAGGGCAATCTTAGCCACCCCTCTCATGTGCAGCTAAAAAAACAATGATGGCTCAAATATCAGCATAAGATTTTTAATTCTTTCACTGTGATGCATCACACAGTCTCACACACACACACACACACACACACACACACACACACACACACACACACACACACACACACACACACACACACACACACACACACACACATTACAGTAATAACAGGAATTGATCAAAAAGATCTCTTTGTCTAACAGGGCCAGTGACAATCATCTTAGTCTTCTCTGAGTTCAAAAGTAGAAAATAAGAAGACATTCAAGTTTTCACTGCAATAAGAAAGACCCCTCGTAAACAGACGTGTACATGTGCAGGTCATCAGCATAAACGTGAAAGTTAATTCTAAGGCTAAGTGTGACCTTTCCAAGAGGTGCTACATCAAGATAGAACAACAGTAAACCTAGGACAGAACCTTGAGGTACTTCATACTTCATGGTGGAAACCTGGATACCAGTCTTGGCTGACAAAGTAATCTCCACTGGACTGGCTTCCTGCCAAAGGGTAGTTACAGACTCTCATCCACTTAATACTGCAAAATTCTGAGATAGACAATAGCAGCAATGGGCCTCATGGTCTGTATAGGACTTGACTTACTTGAAAAGTAAGAGTTTAGCCATGAAATCATTGGCCCTTCCAATCTGACCCAACCATAATAATATCCTAGGAGAAATCATGACTCATCAGAACAGGCAATATTTTCAGTTTTGTTCAGCCTGTTCGCAGTGTAGCCTCAGTTTCCTGTTCTCAGCTGACAGGTGCAAGACCTATGTGGTCTTCCGGTGCTTTCAATTTCCAAGTGTGATATGCTGTCCATTCAGACAAGCTCTTCAAAATACTTCAATTTTCAATTTATTTTCATTCATATAGCACCAAATCACAACAGAGTTGCATTTTCTGTAGACCCTAAAGATGGCTATACATAAAAATAATAATTTCCTTTATTTGTCATTGTACATACAGACAAGGAAATTTATCCTCTGCATTTAGCCCATCCTAATTACAGTTAGACACAAGGAGCAGTGGGCAACCAGAGTCTGGTGCCCAAGGACCAACTCCAGATGTAGAGACACTGCCTTGGACAGGAGCAGAGGAATTACACCAAATCAGCTGTTTGTGGAACACTCTGACACTTGCAACCATGCCAGATTCAAAGCCACAGAAATCATATTTCTTCCACATTCTGAAGCTTTGGTTTGACCTTTAGCAGAACCATGTGGCCACATATATGCCTAAATAGCATACCTAAGGTAGCATTTACTGTTATGTGTCGGACGCAGCTCGGAGAACCGACCAGCGTTTGAAGGACCCAGTATGAAATAAGCAGAGCACGGTACAAAGGCTAACTGAATTTAATACATAACAGTGATACAAAAAATAACAAAAGAAAGTGCGGTCTGGCGTGGTGCGCTCCCAGCAGCGCTAACGGTCCGGAGCCAGAAGCTGTTCGGACCCAAGGACCCCGCCGACACCCCCCAGGTGGCCGCAACAAACCGAGTCTGTGAAAGAAGTAACCATTATGTGAGTCCACACTCTACACACAGAGAGAACACTTAAAGGTGTACAAACAGCAAACACTTCCTGGCTTGATTACTAATCAGCTTCCCAACCTGCAGGCATGGAACATCCAGTTCACAAAACTCCACTGCAGTGGAAGCCGATACATGACTAACATACAGCTCAATATAAAAAGGTGTGAGGGACACCACATTTACTGACTGTATAAATGTTAGTCACAAAATCTAACGTACCTCAGGAAGTGTGCTGACGAGCGTGAGACCTCACCCCCTCCTCTTTCACAGACCGTGCATCAAACCCTGGACGTTCTCTGCATCCACTGATGATGAGATGGCTCCCGCGACGACGATCTCACCCGTCTGGTCACAAGGTCGAGTCTCTGGCAAATACACACTGTATACTCCAGTCTTAAATGCCACCATGTTCCAATCCATATAGATGCACCTCAGCTGTGAGTCCTGACGAGCCGCAGGTGATCAGGGTGAGGTCCTGATAACCTCAGCAACACAGCCACTCAGTCCCAAATGTAAGCCACCTGGAAGGAAAAACAAAAGACAGAAACAAAAAGGCAGCCAGGCCCCCCAGACATACAACAGTACCCCACCCTCACGGGAAGCCTCCCGGCGACCGCACAAACCTGACCCAGGAGAAACACCCCCCTCCAGGGACCATGGCTGGAAACCGCATCTGCATTCGTCTTCCAACAGAATGGTTGATGTCCTCTCCTCTGGCTGCATCCTTGCCTTTGTTTCAGTCAGTCACTTAGCACAGGTGTGGCCAGGAGTTCTTAAACCTGTGCGGTCAGCCTTTATCCAACCATGTGCGGTCATTAGTCATAAAACAAAAAAGACAAACACAAACAACCAAACCACCCCCCCCCCCCCCTCCCCAGGGGACCGTCCTATCAAACCCCGGGATGAGGAGAAAAGAAAAACCCCAAACTTAAGCTTACAAATAAAAGCGCTAAAACACCCCCCCCCAAACGACATGTAGGGACCAACACCCCCCAGAGGACTTCCCGCCAGCTCCAGGAGTAATAACCACAGCCGAGGTCCCTCTGGGATCCAACGTCACCCACGGGGACTCCCAGCGCCTCCCAGAGGACCACTCGTCAACCCCAGGAGACGCCTCCCCTCACGACCAACGGACCCAGCCCCGGCCGTCTATGGCTAGATGGACCCACAGCCCTTTCCCCCCCAGAGGACACCACAGTCAAACCCTGAGGGCGGAAACTGGGGGGAAAACACCCCCCCCCCAGGTGCAGAGGTTACCTGGGAAACGCCCAGCATAACCACACTGCACCACTCCAGCAACGCCGACACTACGGCTCACACGGCTGGAGCCAGAGGAGAAGAGAGGGAACAAAAAGAAAATACCCCAAACCCCCCCCTCCCCTCCTGGGTGCAGAGGTTACCTGGGAAATGCCCAGCACAACCTAACTGCACCACTCCAGCAACGCCGACACTACGGCTCACACGGCTGGAGTCAGAGGAGAAGAGAGGGCATAACAAAAAACAAAACCAAAAAAAAGAAAGAAAAAAACAACAACCCAAATACCCCCCCCATGACCCCCCAGGGGACCGTCCCATCAAACCCTGGGAGGTGAAACTGAAAAAAAAATAAATAAAAAGAAAGACTAACAGACTGACATAAGGTTGCTCGGGTCCTTTTTTTTTTTTTTTTTTTTTTTGGCAGAACTGCAGGGTCACGACCCCAGACACTAAATAGTGAAAAACAAAAAATAAAATCCCACACAAAAACCAACTCAAAAAACACCCACACAAAATGAACTAACACAAAACAAATAAGTGATTTATACCGTCAAGCTCCAACAAATGGAACACACCTGTTCCAACTTAAGAGCTTGACGGTAATATGACTCAGTCACCAAAAGAGGGAGCCAAAGTGCTAAAAATGAAAAACCCCCTTTGGTAACTGAGAAAACAAACTCATGCTGCCTTTCTGTGAGCAGCACACAACCAAAAATGTGATTCAACTAAATAACACCGGAGCTGACACAACAGATGCAGTAGCTATCATTACCCGGGGAAACGGGGCTACGACTGTAACACAGGAAGCACCGCGACCCGTGCCACAGAGCTCCGCCGTGCGCGTTCACCCATTACAGACTCACTCCTGCAGCTCCCGTTCAAACCTCTTATCCGGTCGAAGTGCGACGCGAAGCCGTCGCCAGTCACACTCCACCACGACCCACGGATAAGGCACACACAGGAACACGGCTGCAAGAGAGCACGAATCAGTATTCAGTAATGGGTTCTCAAACACGCACCATCCGGGCGGAGAGCACCCGCAACTGATCCGGATAACTTCTGAACGTCTGCTGCCGCCTTCCCGGCGCATTACCGTCTCTGCTACCGCTGGGTCCGTGATGTTTGGCCAGAGACTACTGTTATGTGTCGGACGCAGCTCGGAGAACCGACCAGCGTTTGAAGGACCCAGTATGAAATAAGCAGAGCACGGTACAAAGGCTAACTGAATTTAATACATAACAGTGATACAAAAAATAACAAAAGAAAGTGCGGTCTGGCGTGGTGCGCTCCCAGCAGCGCTAACGGTCTGGAGCCAGAAGCTGTTCGGACCCAAGGACCCCGCCGACACCCCCCAGGTGGCCGCAACAAACCGAGTCTGTGAAAGAAGGAACCATTATGTGAGTCCACACTCTACACACAGAGAGAACACTTAAAGGTGTACAAACAGCAAACACTTCCTGGCTTGATTACTAATCAGCTTCCCAACCTGCAGGCATGGAACATCCAGTTCACAAAACTCCACTGCAGTGGAAGCCGATACATGACTAACATACAGCTCAATATAAAAAGGTGTGAGGGACACCACATTTACTGACTGTATAAATGTTAGTCACAAAATCTAACGTACCTCAGGAAGTGTGCTGACGAGCGTGAGACCTCACCCCCTCCTCTTTCACAGACCGTGCATCAAACCCTGGACGTTCTCTGCATCCACTGATGATGAGATGGCTCCCGAGACGACGATCTCACCCGTCTGGTCACAAGGTCGAGTCTCTGGCAAATACACACTGTATACTCCAGTCTTAAATGCCACCATGTTCCAATCCATATAGATGCACCTCAGCTGTGAGTCCTGACGAGCCGCAGGTGATCAGGGTGAGGTCCTGATAACCTCAGCAACACAGCCACTCAGTCCCAAATGCAAGTCACCTGGAAGGAAAAACAAAAGACAGAAACAAAAAGGCAGCCAGGCCCCCCAGCCATACAACAATTTACTGTAAGAAAAAAAAAAAAAACAAGTTTTAAGTGCAGAGAATCTGGCATCATTCTAACATACAGAGAAATCAGGCATAATGCTGAAAAGCTAGAAAGTAAATAGGTTTAGGAAGAAAATATACAGGCATGTAATGGAAAGGAAATGGTGGAAGATATGTACCTCGGCTTCAGTATCACAACAGCCACTATTATAATACCAGTGCTGAAGCGTTGATAACATATTGATGAAGATGGTAAATGGACTTCCTTTCCATCTGATACAGATGCTCAAAGTAGTTTATAATGATCCCTCACATTCAACCGTTCATACACACACACCAATGCAAGGTGCTCAGTAGCACACCAGGATGGATTTGGGATTAAGGACCTTGCCCAAGGGACTTTAAGGATTTTCCAGTTTGATGGGGATTCAAGATGAAGAGCTTGAGTTCACAAGCCCACCTCCTCTCACTTTCTATATCACAATAATCTCTGATTTATTATTATTATTTTAAACACTAACACATAGATCTGAAGAAATTGGTTTCATGCTGCACATAATGTCATAATATCACTGGCAAATATCTGCCCAGGACCCAGGGAGTTGTACAAGTGCAGGGTGTTAAAAAAAAGATTAAGTGCAGCTTGGTGTTGATGATAAAGGGAGAGGATTCACAGTTTTCTTTATCCAGGTTCACACCTCTGGAAACCCTCTACAGACCTCAGACAAGCAGAAACAGTGGTAGAACCCACACACTGTGATACACAAAAGTGACAATAATGAACCTGCAAAACAACACTGTAATCTGAGAAATATGCCACATTATTTTTCCATCCATGAATTACATGGGAAATTCAGGGGGGCATTAATTATAGAAGCAAAGAGGCAAAACAACAGCTTGGGGAGAGGTGGTGGTGTCTACACAAACGTGTATATAGCCTTCTTACCTGTAAATGTAAATATTACAGTATATTTCAAGTTCACACCTGGTTGATCTAGGACCCATTGCAACTCTGTGGTGTTGTGGATGCAGCACCAGTGCATGGTCTCAGACTTGACCTTTGTGCCTGGAACAATCTTGTAATACAATTTAATACAACCTGCCTTACTCCCATCATGGCAAATGCCTATTTAACTTGAAGGTCTTGTGTGTGACACAAACCAGAGGAGTAATAGTAGGTTCCTGTAGGTATCTACCCATTAGATTGGATAATAAACTTTTAAATTCTTATCTTCAGATGGCCTGAACTGGATTGTGTCAAGCATCTACAGATGAATGCTGATATTACCTATTTTCTATCTTTTGCCTCCATTTACAGATTAACAAACAGGTCTAAACTTTATCTAAATTCTGGGTCTGTTAAAGAAGCTTAGGGCTAGCAGCCAGCAATCACCTTAGTATTTTCTCTGTCTTCCTGTTGATTTACTGGTGATGAATTATAACTTAGTTGTAGTTTTTTCCAGCCAATTGAGTCTGCTCTTTTTCCTCTCTGTCCGAGGCACGGATAGTTGGACGGCTATTTAAGACAAGGTGTTGGACTGACTATGAAATGCCATGCCTGAAGATGGTACCGTACACTGCAGTCCGCATTTGGAATGGAAATTACCATGAGAACAGGCCCACTAACAGCATGAGGAATGCCGGATGACCCCTGCCCGTGACATAACTCCCTGCATGTACTTCTCACCAAATACATATTCTTTTGTTATTATATCATGTTGTTTTGATTTCCTGTTTTTAGTTTCTTCACCTTTGTGAAGCTTTGAAACTGTTAGAATGGCCTAAGCAGTGGGTCACCTCTTTGAGTTTGTTCTGCTTGAGGTTTCTTCCTTACTTCCTTACCACTGTTGCCTGTGTGCTTGCTGTAAGGGTTGGTAAGGTTAGATCTTGGTTGTGTGAAGCATTTTGAGGCAGCTTTGTTGTGATTTGGCATGATAGAAAATTAAATAAATTGAAATTGAAACAAACTAACATTACTCTCAACCCAAATCAGACTTCAGTCATGCATAGCTCAACAATACTTTAAATGAACGTCACAGAGCAAGTTCAAGTCCTGGCAACTGTAAGAGTTCAAACAGACATCAGAAGTGACATTTACATTTCTGCCTTGACCCTGACCTGAGAGACGCCAAGAGTCATCACGGACAATCATTGATGTCTTCATGTGAAGGAAGGCATTGATTTGTTCTGTTTGTGCTGACAGTGGGGTCACTGCTTGGGCACAAGGAGAAAGCGATGATAGTGCTGTACTTTTCCATCAGGAGATGAAATAAGACCCTGGCTGTTGAATTCTGTCTGCTTACTGCTGAAACACCGTAGCCCTCCGGGGATCGCCACAGAAGGAAGGCTGGATTCTCTTACACCCTTTATCTATGGTGCAGGATGTGCTATCACTTAGAAGGCTAAAAGCAAAATCAGTCAGCTCCTTTAGAATTTTAACACAGCTATTTCACTCTTGTTGAAACTGTCTGCACCAGATGAAACCATAATTAGTGATATTTCTGGGTTTCCATGAACCTGAAGAGGTCAGATCAGATGTGGGAGCATGGGCTGGTGCCATGCTTTGGAGCATCCACTACATTGCTGACCCACCTTGGGACCTGGGTGGCACCCTGATCTGATAGTTATTTCCCATGCATTCTGTTATTGGAAGAAAAGCTTTTAAAATTGAGTATATTTCTCTGGTTAGGGCCCGGTCCCACTGGGGAGAGGATTAATTGCGCATGAATTGAGTACACAAATTACGGGCATTCGTTGTCGTCCGCAACAAAAATGGCCAAAAATGACAAATGTCCCAGTATGAATTACGGATATATTAATAATGTATAGCGAATATATGATGAACAATCACAGTTGTATAACGCATGTAGTGAGGAAACCGAAACGATGCATTGCGATTATCACGTCAGTATTACGGGTGTATTATGAATGCATCACGCATGTGTTGCGCGTGGACGGCATCTGCATTGTGCTCATAAAAGAAGCGCACTCGGGCCGTCGGCATCACTATTCACACCAACAATACAGCCTGTGGAGCAATTGCTGGAATTGGACAAGTTGATTGGAGTAAACAAGCAGTAAACAGGGCGAGTGGTGATGTCAGTGGTTTGCATCAGAGCGCAGCTTGTCTGAACGATTATAACAATAAGGTAAATCTGTTATAAACATATGAATAAATACTGTAACAGCTGCAGACAAGAAGGAAAAAACACGCAACAGTTTTACCGAGCCTTGACAATGTAAACAAGTCAAATAATTACCTTTTTAGAAGGCTCAAAATGCTTTCTGCAGCTTGTTAGCCATTTGTGCGCGCGAAAGGCCCAGCTGCAGCTTCCTCTGTGATTCAGGAGGTGATTAGAGCCATTTTCAACAGCCAATTTGCAGAATAAAATGATTAATCCGCCACAAAATAATTATTTTATATATGCAGCGTCCAGTGCAGATCGAGTGCGTGGCAGCCGGCAGAACAAAGAACGGCATCCAGCTGTGAACACAGCGCATCTGATTTGCATCCACCGCAAATCAGATGCAAAGCAGACGTAATAAAAACGCTTTATTCGTGGCCAATCTGTATGCAGTCGCTACAGTTTATTTTACTCCATGATGTGGACATGATGGGCATGCAAAATATCCGTTTTACACACTGTCCCAGTCCGCTGCCAAGCCGCAAATCCCTGTCAGTTGCGGATATCAGCAGATGACGGCGAATATACAGCGCATATTTGAGTATGTACTGAGTATGTATTGAGTCTGTATGGAGTATGTAAGGCGGATGTCATCCGCAGCCAAAATTTTGTGCAGCTCAAAAATCCTGGTAATGGAAAAACGTGCCTCTGCCGATAATTGCGGATGTGTGCGGGTGTCGGCCGACTCATACAAGCATGTTTCACGTATATTGCGGATGTTAAGCGAATATGAGCCAATTTTGTATGCAATCTATACGCAAATCCTCCTAAACGCCAGTGGGACCAGGTCCTTACCTATGCTACAATGCAAAATTAAGGTAGTAACAAATGGTAGTGACCGCTGTTGCAAAATATTAACATCAAAATAAATAAACTGTGTAAATGTTGTACAGTAAACTACATGACTCCCGCTTACCATCATCAGTATGCTATATTATGTATATTAGGGCTGCAAGTAACAATTATTTGCATTATTGATTAATCTGTTGATTATTTTTCTATTAATCTATGAGTTTTATGGTCCCAAAACTGTCAGAAAATGGTGAAAAATGAGATTGGTGTTTGTCAGTGCACAAGGTGAAAATAATAATGAAAATAATAAAAATGAAAATAATAATAATTTCAAAAGTTGAAATTGTAAGAATTTGAACACTTTAAATCAATGACTCAAAATGATAAATCAGTTATCTAAATACTTTGATTCAATAATCAATTAATCACTGCAGCTGTACTTTATATGTATCTGGATGGGCAAATTTTTGACTGGTACTATACATTATACATTTCCAACAGCTACAATTGTTTGATACCCTCACTTTGAAGTTTTTGCTGTTAGGGTGAGTGCATGTATTTTGTTTCACCTGCTTGACCTTTGATGACTGGCTGTATGGTGTATGTCATAAAAGGACTCAAAACCAAGTTACAAGGTTATGTCTTGATGATTTGGTGACTATGTTCGTGTTCAGACATGTCTCTTGTTCAAGGTGCTTATTTTTGTTTAAATTCTTATTTGTGGCTCCTGAATATAGTGAAGACTGATCAGATGACTTTCATTAGGTACTGTACGTTCTCTTTCTCTTCTTTGCTTGTAATATTGCGTTTGCCTGGCTATTTCATACAATTCACCTTTTAAATGGCTCCTAAAGTTTCTTTTGTAGCATTGTACAGCTTTTGTTCATCGGGATTCACCAAATGTCAGCCTGCACTACATACTGTAGGTCTTTGGTATTAAGCGCTAGTGATGCTTTTGTAATTGCTGCACATATATCGGAGCTATCTATATGCCAGAATCTGGTAACGTCATTGGCCGAGATACAAGCCGACATGTTGGCGGGTGTTTGCTAATATTTTGCAGCACGCCTCCATCTCCTTCTCACAGATGACGTGTGCTCACCTGCTGGGATCCATATGGAAGAGGCTTGAGAACGACAGCTAATACTCCTCTTGCAGAAAAGCTCAAGAACGACGTTCGCTCTGGCTGAGGATCACGTTTTCAAGCCTTGGAGGGCATGTTGTCTCTGTTCCCTTCTTCCTGTCACTGAGCTGTATTGCTACTCAGTTTTGTGTTAACAATTTTTTGTTATAATCTTACAAATGTGAGGGTTTTTTTTTTAAGTCTGTGTGGTTGACTGCCATGTCACCTGCTAGCTAGTGTTGCTTTTGGTTGTTCTTTTGCTTTGCTAGGATTTGCTAGCATGCCTGATGGACATACCCTCTTATGAGTTGTGACACATTTACTTTTACGTTGTTGACCACTACCATGTGGTGTGACTCTCCAGATGTCCTAATAGTGTTGCAACACAAGGGAACTTATCTTAGACAAATACATTTTCAGAATGAAAAGAATTTGTACATAACCATTTTGAATTTCATTCCTTTCATTTGAATGTCTTTTTTTCATACTGAAGCTAGAAATAAGTACACATAAAACACAAAGCTGGCTTCATAAAACAGTACTCAAACAAATACTTCTAGCATTAGCTAGCAGTGTGGTGGCCAAGCGGTTAGTTTTGTGTTTCTAGCTTCCTCAGTGTAATTTGTGTACAGCACATCATATTATGAACTCTATGGCATGCAAAAGCTTTGCCAAATTTTACACTAGAAAACTGGTTCAAACTTAAATTTTTGTCTTTTTCGGGCTGTTTCTTGCTGGCTGTTATTTTTGGCTTGCTCACTTTTGACATTGTTCAACAAAAAAGTCTTAAAGTTTCTTAATTTTCATAGCTTCAGGTTTCACCAAACCATGAGCAAGAGAATTCACTTTGATTTTACGGAACAAGACAACTATGATTTTTTATTAAAGGTTGAGTAAGAATTTAATTGGTTTATTGGACAGGGAGATGAATCCTGACCTTTTTTACAGCTTCCACATAGGAGACCTTTGAGAATCACTGCAGTTGAAGTTTATTGCATTTGTCTAAACTGATTAATTTTTAGATAACGTCCTCAGGAGAGTACAAAGGGTCTTGTTTTGGGCAATGCTGATTTAGCTCCTCAACTGCACAGTGGCATCCAGGTCCAAACATGGGGTGAATCATGTAAGCAGACACCTGGAGCCTCCTTTGTCTTAGCAAGGTAGACCATCTTCCACTACTTTTGCGGAAGTTTGGAAAAGTACACATTGCAGTGGCTGCTCTGTCTGAGGTGCTAAGACCTTGAAGTGGCTAGATCTAGTTTGGTTGATACATCTACTTTTAGTTTGGTTACCATAAAGTTTGGTGTACTAAGGGAGTGCTGGGTGCTGTTGCTGTTCCGTCCTTACAATGGTATGCAATATCACCCTTGTCAGTAATTGCATCTCTGAGTATTTCATCTGTTGTTTCAGTCTGAGTACAGATGAGTGATGTAGAATGAGGGAGACTTTTTATTTGCAACTTCTCTTGACGTTCACTGCCAGCAGGTGACAATCTGCCAATCTGGTGACAAGGACTGCATCGGTTCTGATACATCTGGTAACAATGGCAAAAATGGCTTAAAGCTCCCCGACATTGCTAAAGTTAGGGGCTAAGAGTTGCCGAATACTGGATTCAGCAACCACAGCTGTACCGCTGGAGATGGTATTCTAACATTTGCAATATTGCTAAGGAGATTGATCATATTCTTATGAGAAAACAACTGCTGAACAGAATGTTCCAATACAGTTGTATGTAAAAGTTTGGGCACCCCTGATGATTTCTGTGATTTTCCTTTATAAATCATTGGTTGTCTGGATCAGAAATTTCAGTTAAATATATCATATAGCAGACAAACACACTGATATTTGCGAAGTGAAATGAAGTTTCTAGTATTTACACTAATTATTAGAACACAAAATTGGTTTGGTAAGCTCATTGACCCTTGACCTTACACAAGTGAATCCAATCATAAGAAAGTGTTGTGTGGGCTGCTGAAGAGGAGGTACTGCTGGCCCACCACCACCAGATGGCGCCCTGCTTGAAGTGCGGGCTTCAAGCACGAGAGGGCGTCGGAGCCACTGGGAGTGACAGCTGTCACTTATCATCAGCACCAGCTGTCACTCATCCAACTCATCACCATCACCATAAAGGCCGGACTGCAGCTCCACCTCCTCGCCGAGAAATCAGTTACCAGAAGAGGTAATTTCTCTGCTCAACTTAACACTGACTTGTAGTCTAAACTTCTTTGCAGCCGTTTTTCTTGTGGTGTTGCCTTATCTGTGGGATTGGCGTTTGGTGTGATCAGCAACGGCTTTGCGTCACACCCCAACCAGATAAGTGGTTAGACAGGAGCTGCACGAGTGTGTGATTGGAGGTGGAGGTGCTCCCTCCCAAAGGAACACAGACTGTGGAATTGCTGAGTGTGCAAACTCACACTCATCTATACTGTTTCTGTTCTCTGCCAGCAGTACCAGGTCTGACAGCTGGAGACGGTGGCCACCTGGGGATCCAGGACTTGGCGGCTCCGGTGTTCTTCAGGTCCGTTGGCAGTGAGGGCCGTGTGGGATCCGGCTCGGTTCTAGACGGACGTCTCCTATCCTCAAGCCTGCCCACACGTCACTCAACATATAATTGTCTGTACTACCAAAACTGTATTTGTCTGTATTCCGTTGTGCACTTCACAACATTAAATTGTTACTGTTTGGTTTATCCATTGCCCGTTCATTTTACACCCCCTGTTGTGGGTCCATGTTCCTACACTTTCACAACAGGATTTCTTGGCCAGCGTCATGGATCCCTAGGGCCGTCAACCATCGCTTGAACAGCCAATGGAAGAGCGAGGTGAACAGGCGTCAGCAGGAGGCGTGTTAGGTGAGCTGCAGCAAATCTTAACCGCTTTTACTGCTCGGTTGGACTTAGTTACCGAGCAGAACATTATTCTCAATCGGAGGATGGAGGCTCTCACCGCCCAGGTGGAAGCGCATGCTCAGGGCGCTGCTGCAGCACCTTCTCCTGCTGATCGAGTGCCAGAAACAGACATTCCGCTGGTCATTCAATGAACCCCCCCACCGTCCCCTGAAGCACACATAAGCCCTCCGGAGCCGTATGGAGGCTGTGTCGAGACGTGCGCGGACTTCTTGATGCAGTGCTCGCTCATCTTTTCACAGCGTCCCGTCATGTACGCGTCAGATGCTAGCCGGGTGGCTTACGTAATAAATTTGTTTCGAGGAGAGGCACGCGCCTGGGCGACAGCGCTCTGGGAGCAAAATTCACGGCTCCTAACGACATATACTGGGTTTGTGAGGGAGTTTAAACAGGTTTTTGATCACCCCAATAGAGGCGAGACTGCTTCGAACGTGCTGCTGTCAATGAGACAGGGGCGTCAGAGTGCAGCGGAGTATGCAGTCGACTTCCGCATCGTGGCTGCGAGGTCTGGCTGGAATAACGTTGCGCTCCGCGCCACCTTCGTAAACGGACTGTCTCCGGTCCTGAAGGAGCACCTGCTGGCTAAGGACGAACCGCGGGACTTGGATGGGCTTGTTGATCTGGTTATACGATTAGATAACCGATTAGAGGAACATCATCGGGAGCAGGGCGGGGGGCGTGGCCGGGCACGAGCCGTCCCTCTCTCTTCCGGTTCCGAAAGGGTGCCGCCGTCCCCACGCTCCACAGCCAGAGACTCCCGTGTGGCAACAGCTCCCCCTGCTGACGAAGCTATGGACACGAGCAGGGCCAAAGTCAAATCAAATAACAGACAACGGAGGCTGGCCCGCGGGGAGTGTTTTTTCTGTGGCTCGAGTGAGCATCTACAGAGGAACTGCCCCAAGCGGTTAAACGACAACGCCCGCCCTTAGAAACTGGGCTAAGGGTGGGCCGTAACACGCACGCAGGGAAACCCCGTAAATCAGCACGCATCCCAGTTACGATCCTGAGTGGGGATCTGACCCTTCACGCCCCAGCACTGGTAGACACGGGGTCGGAAGGGAATATGCTGGACAGCAGATGGGCAAGGGAAGTCAGGCTCCCTTTAGTGGCTCTACCTTCACCTTTGAAGGTACGGGCACTAGATGGCACCCTTCTTCCACTAATCACACACCAGACACAGCCAGTGACATTTGTGATGTCTGGTAATCACAGGGAGGAGATTGTGTTTTATGTAACACCTTCTACCTCCCGTGTGATTTTAGGGTTTCCATGGATGGTGAAGCACAATCTCCAGATTAATTGGCTGTCTGGGGTTGTGGCTCAGTGGAGCGAAACCTGCCACCGGGAATGCCTCGGATCCTCGGTTACGCCTGGTGTGACGGCTAGTGAGGAGGTCAAGATTCCCCCCAATCGGACGGCGGTACCGGAGGAGTACCATGATCTTGCTGACGTCTTCAGCAAAGATCTGGCACTCACTCTTCCCCCGCACCGACCGTACGATTGCGCCATTGATTTGATCCCGGGCGTTGAGTACCCGTCCAGCAGGCTGTACAACCTCTCACATCCTGAGCGAGAATCAATGGAGACCTACATCCGGGACTCATTAGCTGCCGGGCTGATCCGGAACTCCACCTTCCCGATGGGTGCAGGTTTCTTTTTGTGGGCAAGAAAGACGGCGGACTCCGTCCATGCATTGATTACAGAGGGCTGAACAAGATTACGGTTCGCAATCGATACCCTTTGCCCCTGTTGGATTCAGTGTTCACGCCCCTGCATGGAGCCCAAATTTTCACAAAACTGGATCTTAGGAATGCGTACCACCTGGTTCGGATCCGGAAGGGAGATGAGTTGTTGGAGAACCGGCTGTTTGTGAAGGGCGAGAAGTGCGAGTTCCACCGTACTTCTTTGTCCTTCCTGGGGTTTATAATCTCCTCCAACTCCGTCGCCCCTGATCCGGCCAAGGTTGCGGCGGTGAGAGACTGGCCCCAACCAACAAACCGTAGGAAACTACAGCAGTTCCTCGGTTTTGCTAATTTTTACCGGAGGTTCATCAAAGGCTACAGTCAGGTAGTTAGCCCCCTGACAGCCCAGACCTCCACAAAAGTCCCCTTCACCTGGTCGGATCGGTGCGAAGCCGTGTTTAGGGAGTTGAAACGCCGGTTCTCGACTGCACCAGTCCTGGTGCAGCCTGATCCAAATCGCCAGTTTATAGTTGAAGTGGACGCCTCTGACTCAGGGATAGGAGCCATGCTATCCCAGAGCGGGGAGTCCGACAAGGTTCTCCACCCATGTGCCTACTTTTCCCGCAGGTTGACCCTGACTATGACGTCGGCAATCGGGAACGTCTTGTGGTGAAGGAGGCTCTGGAGGAGTGGAGACACCTGTTGGAGGGAGCTTCGGTGCCATTCACGGTTTTCACAGACCAACGGAACCTGAACCCCAGCCAAGCCCGCTGGTCACTGTTCTTCGGGCGTTTTGACTTTCAGATCACATACCGCCCCGGGACGAAGAACCAACGGTCTGACGCCCTGTCCCGGATGCACGAGGAGGAAGTCAGGACCGAGCTGTCAGACCCAACAGAAACCATCATCCCCGAGTCCATTGTCGTGGCCACCCTCACCTGGGACGTGGAGAAGACCGTCCGGGAGGCCCTGACACGGAACCCGGACCCGGGGACTGGACCGAAGAACAAGATGTACATCCCACCAGAGGCCAGGGCTGCAGTCCTAGACTTCTGTCATGGTTCCAAGCTCTACTGCCACCCAGGGGTGCAAAGAACCATGGCAGTGGTCCGGCAGCGCTTCTGGTGGGCGTCTCTGGAAGCCGACGTCCGGGAGTACGTCCAGGCCTGCACCCCCTGCACCAGGGGCAAAGCCGACCACCACAAGACCCAAGGCCTCCTCCAGCCTTTGCCCATGCCTCATCGCCCCTGGTCTCACATCAGCCTGGACTTCGTCACGGGCCTCCCGCCGTCCCAGGGCATGACTGCAATCCTCATGATAGTGGACCGGTTCTCCAAGGCGGCCCACTTCGTGGCCCTCCCGAAGCTCCCGACAGCCCAGGAGACTGCAGACCTCCTGGTCCACCACGTCGTGCGTCTGCATGGGATTCCATCGGACATTGTCTCAGATTGTGGTCCTCAGTTCTCCTCCCAGGTCTGGAGGAGTTTCTGCAGGGAACTGGGGGCCACCGTAAGTCTCTCGTCCGGGTACCACCCCCAGACGAACGAGCAGGCAGAGCGGACGAACCAGGAACTGGAGCAGGCCCTCCACTGCGTGACCTCCGCGCACCCGACGGCCTGGAGTAACCATATGGCCTGGATTAAGTACGCTCATAATAGCCAAGTGTCATCTGCCACCGGCCTCTCCCCATTTGAGGTATGTTTGGTGTACCAGCCCCCATTGTTTCCGCTAGTGGAGGGAGAGGTCGGGGTGCCCTCGGTCCAGGCCCATCTGAGGAGGTGCCATCGGGTGTGGCGTACCGCCCGCTCTGCCCTGCTCAAAGCCCGGACGAGGGCTAAGGCCCATGCAGACCGCCGGCGTGCCCCGGTCCCTACGTATCAGCCTGGGCAGGCGGTTTGGCTATCTACAAAGGACATCCCCCTGCAAGTGGAATCCCAAAAACTCAAGGACAGATTCATAGGACCTTTCACCATCCTTAAAGTCCTCAGTCCAGGCGCAGTGAAGCTGAAGCTGCCAGCTTCACTGCAGATTCATCCGGTCTTTCATGTGTCACACCTCAAACCCTGCCCTACCTCTTCACTCTGTGCCCCTGGACCGGCGCCGCCACCTGTCCCGGATCATTGACGGGGAGCCGGCTTGGACTGTGCGCCGGCTCCTGGACGTCTGTCGGAAGGGCCGGGGGTTCCAGTACTTAGTAGACTGGGAGGGATACGGACCCGAAGAACGCTTCTGGGTGAAGAGGAGCTTCATCCTGGACCTGGCCCTCCTGGCCGACTCTACATCCGGCACCCGGACAAGCCTGGTCGGGCGCCAGGAGGCGCCCGTTGGGGGGGGGGGGGGGTCCTGTTTTGTGGGCCGCTGAAGAGGAGGTACTGCTGGCCCACCACCACCAGATGGCGCCCTGCTTGAAGTGTGGGCTTCAAGCACAAGAGGGCGTCGGAGCCACTGGGAGTGACAGCTGTCACTTATCATCAGCACCAGCTGTCACTCATCCAACTCATCACCATCACCATAAAGGCCAGACTGCAACTCCACCTCCTCGCCGAGAAATCAGTTACCAGAAGAGGTAATTTCTCTGCTCAACACTGACTTATAGTCTGAACTTCTTTGCAGCCGTTTTTCCTGTGGTGTTGCCTTATCTGTGGGATTGGCGTTTGGTGTGATCAGCGACGGCTTCGCGTCACACCCCAACCAGATAAGTGGTTAGACAGGAGCTGCACGAGTGTGTGATTGGAGGTGGAGGTGCTCCCTCCCAAAGGAACACAGACTGTGGAATTACTGAGTGTGCGAACTCACACTCATCTATACTGTTTCTGTTCTCTGCCAGCAGTACCAGGTCTGACAGCTGGAGACGGTGGCCACCTGGGGATCCAGGACTTGGCAGCTCCGGTGTTCTTCAGGTCCGTTGGCGGTGAGGGCCGTGTGGGATCCGGCTCGGTTCTGGATGGACGTCTCCTATCCTCAAGCCTGCCCACACGTCACTCAACATATAATTGTCTGTACTACCAAAACTGTATTTGTCTGTATTCCGTTGTGCACTTCACAACATTAAATTGTTACTGTTTGGCTTATCCATTGCCCGTTCATTTTACGCCCCCTGTTGTGGGTCCGTGTTCCTACACTTTCACAACAGAAAGGGTATTTAAAGTGGCCATTTGCAAATGTTTCACCTTTTTGCATCTCTTCTAATGAGTGGCAACATGGGAGACTCTAAACACTTCTCAAATGAAGATTGTTCAACATCGGGAAGGATACAAAAATGCTATCTCAGAGAGATGTCGCCTGCTCTTCCGGGGGTCGGAGCAGGCGACATTGAAGGAAATTTGAAACTGCTGGCTAAGGCTAAGCGTAAATTTGGTAAGATTGTAATTCACGTCGGCAGTAATGACACCCGGTTACGCCAATCAGAGGTCACTAAAATTAACATTAAATCGGTGTGTAACTTTGCAAAAACAATGTCGGACTCTGTAGTTTTCTCTGGGCCCCTCCCCAATCGGACCGGGAGTGACATGTTTAGCCGCATGTTCTCCTTGAATTGCTAGCTGTCTGAGTGGTGTCCAAAAATGAGGTGGGCTTCATAGATAATTGGCAAAGCTTCTGGGGAAAACCTGGTCTTGTTAGGAGAGACGGCATCCATCCCACTTTGGATGGAGCAGCTCTCATTTCTAGAAATCTGGCCAATTTTCTTAAATCCTCCAAACCGTGACTATCCAGGGTTGGGACCAGGAAGCAGAGTTGTAGTCTTACACACCTCTCTGCAGCTTCTCTCCCCCTGCCATCCCCTCATTACCCCATCCCCGTAGAGACGGTGCCTGCTCCCAGACTACCAATAACCAGCAAAAATCTATTTAAGCATAAAAATTCAAAAAGAAAAAATAATATAGCACCTTCAACTGCACCACAGACTAAAACAGTTAAATGTGGTCTATTAAACATTAGGTCTCTCTCTTCTAAGTCCCTGTTGGTAAATGATATAATAATTGATCAACATATTGATTTATTCTGCCTAACAGAAACCTGGTTACAGCAGGATGAATATGTTAGTTTAAATGAGTCAACACCCCCGAGTCACACTAACTGTCAGAATGCTCGTAGCACGGGCCGGGGCGGAGGATTAGCAGCAATCTTCCATTCCAGCTTATTAATTAATCAAAAACCCAGACAGAGCTTTAATTCATTTGAAAGCTTGTCTCTTAGTCTTGTCCATCCAAATTGGAAGTCCCAAAAACCAGTTTTATTTGTTATTATCTATCGTCCACCTGGTCGTTACTGTGAGTTTCTCTGTGAATTTTCAGACCTTTTGTCTGACTTAGTGCTTAGCTCAGATAAGATAATTATAGTGGGCGATTTTAACATCCACACAGATGCTGAGAATGACAGCCTCAACACTGCATTTAATCTATTATTAGACTCTATTGGCTTTGCTCAAAAAGTAAATGAGTCCACCCACCACTTTAATCATATCTTAGATCTTGTTCTGACTTATGGTATGGAAATAGAAGACTTAACAGTATTCCCTGAAAACTCCCTTCTGTCTGATCATTTCTTAATAACATTTACATTTACTCTGATGGACTACCCAGCAGTGGGGAATAAGTTTCATTACACTAGAAGTCTTTCAGAAAGCGCTGTAACTAGGTTTAAGGATATGATTCCTTCTTTATGTTCTCTAATGCCATATACCAACACAGTGCAGAGTAGCTACCTAAACTCTGTAAGGGAGATAGAGTATCTCGTCAATAGTTTTACATCCTCATTGAAGACAACTTTGGATGCTGTAGCTCCTCTGAAAAAGAGAGCTTTAAATCAGAAGTGTCTGACTCCGTGGTATAACTCACAAACTCGTAGCTTAAAGCAGATAACCCGTAAGTTGGAGAGGAAATGGCGTCTCACTAATTTAGATGATCTTCACTTAGCCTGGAAAAAGAGTCTGTTGCTCTATAAAAAAGCCCTCCGTAAAGCTAGGACATCTTTCTACTCATCACTAATTGAAGAAAATAAGATAAATAAATAAAATAACCCCAGGTTTCTTTTCAGCACTGTAGCCAGGCTGACAAAGAGTCAGAGCTCTATTGAGCTGAATATTCCATTAACTTTAACTAGTAATGACTTCATGACTTTCTTTGCTAACAAAATTTTAACTATTAGAGAAAAAATTACTCATAACCATCCCAAAGACGTATCGTTATCTTTGGCTGCTTTCAGTGATGCCGGTATTTGGTTAGACTCTTTCTCTCTGATTGTTCTGTCTGAGTTATTTTCATTAGTTACTTCATCCAAACCATCAACATGTTTATTAGACCCCATTCCTACCAGGCTGCTCAAGGAAGCCCTACCATTATTTAATGCTTCGATCTTAAATATGATCAATCTATCTTTGTTAGTTGGCTATGTACCACAGGCTTTTAAGGTGGCAGTAATTAAACCATTACTTAAAAAGCCATCACTTGACCCAGCTATCTTAGCTAATTATAGGCCAATCTCCAACCTTACTTTTCTCTCAAAAATTCTTGAAAGGGTAGTTGTAAAACAGCTAACTGATCATCTGCAGAGGAATGGTCTATTTGAAGAGTTTCAGTCAGGTTTTAGAATTCATCATAGCACAGAAACAGCATTAGTGAAGGTTACAAATGATCTTCTTATGGCCTCGGACAGTGGACTCATCTCTGTGCTTGTTCTGTTAGTCCTCAGTGCTGCTTTTGATACTGTTGACCATAAAATTTTATTACAGAGATTAGAGCATGCCATAGGTATTAAAGGCACTGCGCTGCGGTGGTTTGAATCATATTTGTCTAATAGATTACAATTTGTTCATGTAAATGGGGAATCTTCTTCACAGACTAAAGTTAATTATGGAGTTCCTGTTGTGTGGGCCGCTGAAGAGGAGGTACTGCTGGCCCACCACCACCAGAGGGCGCCCTGCCTGGAGTGCGGGCTCCAGGCACCAGAGGGCGCTGCCGCCGACGAAGGCTGCCAGGGTGACAGCTGTCACCCATTACTGGACACAGCTGACTGCACTCAGGACGGAGGTATATCAGCAGGACAGCGTCTCCACCTCAGTGCCGAGATATCGCCTTGAGCCTAAGGTAATCTTCTCTGCAGCTTATTTAAGTATAATCCTATAATACTTGTTAAACCTTTCAGGACAGCTGACTACCGAAAGCCGAGTGATCGGATAAGTACTCACCTTCCTGCTTATTGTGACAAGAGGTGGAGGCGGCTTGCCCCTCTCATCTACTGGGTGCGGTCGCATCCCAACCTGTGTGTTTGTGTTCTTTCCCGCCAGCAGTACCGGATCCGACGAGCGAAGGCAGTGGCCACCTGGGAATTCGGGACTTGGCGGTTCCAGTACTTCTGGGTTTCGGTGGCAGAGGAAATCTGGGTGGTTCCGGTTCGACTAGGACGGACGTCTCCTACCTTCGGGCCTGCCCACAAGACACCAGCAGATTTCGGCTTACACCTCCAAATTGTGAATTATTGTATCAGTTGTGCTAATTTCACAACAGTAAAACTTGTTCTTACCTTTTTCCATTGTCCGTTCATTGCGCCCCCTGTTGTGGGTCCGTGTACCTACACTTTCACAACAGTTCCACAAGGTTCTGTGCTAGGACCAATTTTATTCACTTTATACATGCTTCCCTTAGGCAGTATTATTAGACGGTATTGCTTAAATTTTCATTGTTACGCAGATGATACCCAGCTTTATCTATCCATGAAGCCAGAGGACACACACCAATTAGCTAAACTGCAGGATTGTCTTACAGACATAAAGACATGGATGACCTCTAATTTCCTGCTTTTAAACTCAGATAAAACTGAAGTTATTGTACTTGGCCCCACAAATCTTAGAAACATGGTGTCTAACCAGATCCTTACTCTGGATGGCATTACCCTGACCTCTAGTAATACTGTGAGAAATCTTGGAGTCATTTTTGATCAGGATATGTCATTCAAAGCGCATATTAAACAAATATGTAGGACTGCTTTTTTGCATTTACGCAATATCTCTAAAATCAGAAAGGTCTTGTCTCAGAGTGATGCTGAAAAACTAATTCATGCATTTATTTCCTCTAGGCGGGACTATTGTAATTCATTATTATCAGGTTGTCCTAAAAGTTCCCTAAAAAGCCTTCAGTTAATTCAAAATGCTGCAGCTAGAGTACTGACGGGGACTAGAAGGAGAGAGCATATCTCACCCATATTGGCCTCTCTTCATTGGCTTCCTGTTAATTCTAGAATAGAATTTAAAATTCTTCTTCTTACTTATAAGGTTTTGAATAATCAGGTCCCATCTTATCTTAGGGACCTCGTAGTACCATATCACCCCAATAGAGCGCTTCGCTCTCAGACTGCAGGCTTACTTGTAGTTCCTAGGGTTTGTAAGAGTAGAATGGGAGGCAGAGCCTTCAGCTTTCAGGCTCCTCTCCTGTGGAACCAGCTCCCAATTCAGATCAGGGGGACAGACACCCTCTCTACTTTTAAGATTAGGCTTAAAACTTTCCTTTTTGCTAAAGCTTATAGTTAGGGCTGGATCAGGTGACCCTGAACCATCCCTTAGTTATGCTGCTATAGACGTAGACTGCTGGGGGGTTCCCATGATGCACTGTTTCTTTCTCTTTTTGCTCTGTATGCACCACTCTGCATTTAATCATTAGTGATCGATCTCTGCTCCCCTCCACAGCATGTCTTTTTCCTGGTTCTCTCCCTCAGCCCCAACCAGTCCCAGCAGAAGACTGCCCCTCCCTGAGCCTGGTTCTGCTGGAGGTTTCTTCCTGTTAAAAGGGAGTTTTTCCTTCCCACTGTAGCCAAGTGCTTGCTCACAGGGGGTCGTTTTGACCGTTGGGGTTTTACATAATTATTGTATGGCCTTGCCTTACAATATAAAGCACCTTGGAGCAACTGTTTGTTGTGATTTGGCGCTATATAAAAAAATTGATTGATTGATTTCAGCTGTCAGTTTCCACTGTGAGGGACATATTGAGGAAATGGAAGACCACAGGCACAGTACTACTTAAGGCCCGAAGTGGCAGGCCAAGAAAAATTTCAGATAAGCTGCAGTGAAGGATGGTGAGAACACCCACAGACCTGCTCCAAAGAGCTACGAAATGATCTTGCTGCAGATAGCGTCTCTGTGCATCGTTCAACTATACAGTGCATTTTGCACAAAGAGATGCAAACAGAGTCACTTGAGGTATGCTAAAGCACATTTGGGCAAGCCAGTGTAGAAGAATTTTTAGGTCCATATTTGAACTGTGATGAACTATCAAGTGTCCTGATCCGAACTGTATGTCCTCTGGTTGAACTAGCAGGTGTTCAACCCAAAAAAAGGGGCTCTATTAGTCATTTAGTCTGTCAGGGGCTTTCCAAGGCCTTTTAGGTGCTTTCCCGCAGGCCGCGTGCAGGGGCCTCAGGCCAGCTGCACGTGTGGCTGAGGCCACGTGCGGAGGGGGCCTCAGGCCAGCTGCACCTGTGGCTGAAGGTCTTTTAAAAAAATCAGTTGTAAATCCTTCATGTTTTAATGGGAGCGTTTGTCACATTGAAATAATGGCCTAACACCTGCTTAGGGTTCACTAGAGGACGCTTCCAATAGAAAACCATGTCTTAGGAATGAAATAAATAAAAAAGTTGAAGGAGGAGCGATGCCCGCGGGTCTCCAATAAATAGACGAGCGCGGTTGTCATATTCAGTCTCTCTAGAGGACTCAGTTTGTCTAAGCTTTGTGTCGAAGGCTTAAATAAACTTAAAAACTCTGTGCATTTTATCTTGCTTAAGGCTGAATTATTCTAAAGTGCTGTGTTCTCTTTCTAGCATATCACTTGCAATTAGTTTGTGTTATCTAAAAGACGACATCCTGAGAAGACCAAAAAGACGAGCCGCGACAGAACTTGGCGAGCCAGCTTCAGGAGGGTCCAGGGGCATTCCGGCAGCCTGGGGCAGTCCAGCTCATCCCTCCAGACCGTAAATAACAGTGATCACGACTAAAAGGTAAGCAGAAACCTTTTATAACTTCTGCACGATCTGGAGGAGTGAGTCGGGATTTCCGCCCAAGTTGACAGGTGATATTTTTTAATTGCCTCTTACCCAAAAGAACCTGGACTAAGAAAATTGATAAGAGACTAAAAAAAGATAAGATTGAAAATTATCAGGCCTTGTAGATAAAATGCTCAGAAGGTGTGTGTGTTCCCGGGAAAAAGAATGTCTATGTGAGTGAAAGGTCAGGAATGTTCATGAACTCTGGTGCGGAAAGAGTGCGTGGAGAACTAACCTGGATGCTTGGGGAATAATTGGTGTTGAAATTCGTTACTAACGTGCCGGCTGATAGCATGCGCTGTAGGGGTTAATTTAGGGGAGTATACTGACAAATAGATACAAGGTAATACAAGGTTATTTAAAGAGTTTAACAGAGACTGAAGTGAAATAAGTGAGAAAAAAGAGTTTAACAAGAGAATACGTGCAGAGAAAGCACAAGATAAGCGCCTGAGGGGGCGCAGTAGAAATACCGTACGTGATAAAGAGATTTAAAGAGAAAAGTGCAAAGAAGCACAGCTGACAGTAAGTAAAAGAGCTCAATAAAGGACGTCATTTTTTAAGAAAAGAGAAAAACTATAAAAAAATAATAAAATAAATAGAGAGTTAGTGCAGAATACATGAGAATTAATGAAGCAGAAAATAGTGCAGTAAGGCACCAAATACACGCTTGTGGGGCGTGGGAGAAGAATAAGTAATTAAGTACACAGTAATATGAGTTTTTTTATAAGAAAAGAAAAAGAGAATATTTTCAGTGCAAAGGCACATTAAGCTCACGAGGAGCTCAGTAAGTGAAAAAAAAAAAAAGGCAGAAGAAAGTGCAGAAAGGCACAGGATACGCACGCGAGGCGCGGTAAGGCGTAGAAATAAATGAAATATTGTATGCTCAGAAAGGAGCTTGTGAAAATAATATATTAAGCACAGGATACGCACGCGAGGCGCGGTAAGGCGTAGAAGTAAATGAAATATTGTATGCTCAGAAAGGAGCTGGTGGAAAATAATATATTAAGCACAGGATACGCACGCGAGGCGCGGTAAGGCGTAGAAGTAAATGAAATATTGTACGCTCAAAGAGGGCTTGAAAAAAAGTAATATATGAAGTTGCTGACAGCGCCGGAGAAGCTGTCTAACGTGAAGAAGAGATACATGCTTAAACAGAACACATTGGTGTTAAGTGAATAAAAAGGTTGTTTAAAGCCGGGAGTGAAAAGTGGCAGAAGTCTAGATAGAGATATATAGAAAGTTGTTTTTAATAATTTTTGTGTATAAAGCTTTTGAAGATTGGTGTGTGGGAGAGTGGAGAGTAATCTGTGTAAAGCTGTGAGAACTTGCAGGCTGGCTGACATACAAGATTAATGTGAAAGAGTACGAGGGGGAGGTATTTAGACCCAACAGGAGGACTTGGGAGGTGCATGACAGGCAGAGAGGAAAGTGTGAAACAGACAGTGAAGAAAAAGACAGGAGAAGAGTGCTATGTAAATACAGAGAAGGTAGATATTATTTCAAAGAGAGAAAACTAATAAACAAACATAGCAGAAAAAGACGAGAAGCAGAAAGTAAAAAAAAAAAAAAAATTAAATTAGAAGGGAAATAGAAAGTCGGGAGCAAAGACATTAGGAGGTGTTAGGGTTGTAAGAGGATTAAATAAATAAAGTTGGTTATAAATCAAAAGAGATAAAGCTTAGATTATAGTGAAAAAGCTGACAGACTGATCAATGCTTGGGACAGTCATTGATGGGAGACTTAAGTGATGATGAAATAATACTCCCAGAACATTACTTGACTGACGGAGACATCGAAACCCAGGGAATCAGGACACATTTTTGGCTGGAAAGGACCTATTTTGACAGGGTAGGAGCAGAACATTGGCAGGACGAACAAGAGATCAATCAGAAATTATGGCAGATTACTAAGGTAATCAATCTGAAGCAAAAGAAAGAACAATTCCCTCTAATTAATTGGGAGCTGCTGATAAGACGTCTGTGGCATCAGGGTTTAACCCCGTGGCTGGAGCTGCTTTGTGCTGACCCTAATAAAGAACTTAGCATACCATTAAATCATTTAGTAACACTACCAACCGATCCAGGTGAAGAACTGTTTCCTAGGTTGACTCTGACTGTGGTCCCAAGGAAGGTTCGGTGGGAAACAGGTAAATTTTCATATTTAGTTAAAGAAAAAGAAGACGGGCATAGCAGTTGGAAATTTAATCCTTTTAAGGGTTTAAAATACAAAACAGGTGTTACAGCCAGCAAGTTATTGGTCTGGATCAGGACAGCCCCTGAGGGACTACCAGAACACCATAGAAACACCTCACATAGCGTTTGTCAGGGTTACATGGGTAACTCTCAAGGTCAAGGTCGGGAAAGTACCCCGCTAGACTTAGTACTAAGAAAATATCCAGGAAAACGCACTAAGGCCAACCAATGTATGAGAAAGTGGCACAAAAGGTCACATGGGGGCAGGCAATGGCCTTTGGTGGGATCATTTGATCCGGTGATGTGTGAAGCAGTTGCGGTAGAAATACAGAAAAAAGAAATTAAAGATCAGCAGAAGAACGTAAAAAACAACAAAAAACGCACTGAAGAAAAAGAAGTTTTGGCCTTGTTCAAGCAGGAAGCACAGAGGCTACAGCAGAAAAGAGAAAAAATTACAGAGGAAAGATCCAAAGAGACTAAAGCCAGTGCACCGAGCTGGGAAGCAGAGCCACCCCCATATAAACGTCATGATATGGGGAAGACAGCTGGACAATTTGTATTAGGAACTCGTGAAGAGGACCAAGGCATGGATGTGGAGGGCAAATTCACACTGACACTAAAAGCTCGAGAGCCACAAGGAGACAGGTCCTCAGTCTGTCAAATGGATCATACAAGGTCTCCAAGTCCGAAAGTAAGTGGTCGCACACCACGACCAGCAGGGGGGGCCACAAATAACAGTGACACGGAGGCAGACGAGGATAAAGAGAGAGACCTGAAGGCTCCGCCTGCACATCGAGGTCCACTGAAAACCGTCCCCTCCCACCATAAGTCAGCCGACTGGACCTTCACAGGCTATAGAGGCTCCGAAGAGTGGCACAAGAGCTTCTGTGACACACTGGATCTGGCCAGAAGAGATAATGAAGAACTAGCTGAGCAACTTCGGCTAGCGAAGGAAAGAATACAAAGACATAGGGACACCGAGGAAAGAAGAATATTACAACAGTCGACGCCCAATCAAGGGAATCACATTATACAGCCACCCACCCGAAAAATTTCTGGTGAGATCATCATTGAGAGTGCAAAAGAGGCCCGACTCAGGCAAAGACAACAATGTGTAGCCAAAGACATAGCGGCTTTAGAACAGAATATAACCGACTGGATGGACTGCCTGGAACCAGTCAGTCACACTCGATCTGGAAGACAGTATGGAGCCCCCACAGAAGAAGAGGAGGACGAAGACCTAATATGCCCATTGGTGGTTAGAAATGGTCATCATGTGTATACCCCATGGAGCTGGACAGACATGGTGGGGCTGGCCAACAGGCTGCCAGACATCACCCAAGGAGCTGGGAGATGGATAACTGCCTTAGAAGAAGGCACTGCAGGGGTAACCTTGTCTTTAGGTGACATAAAAGCCTTGCTAATGCATGTCATGGGAAAACATGACACTGAAGAATTAGCAGGAAAGGTTGGACTAACACAAATGATGGGCACTAATCAACATGATGAAGTCCCCTTTAATCGCTATAGAAACTCCATCTGGGAAGGACTGAGAAGAAAGTACCCTGAGGTCTTGGATCCCTCTAAATTGGATGATGAGGAGTGGACACCTGAAGAGTGCCCAAAGAAGTTCCTGCACCGATTCCAGAAGAGATGGGCGGAGGAAACAGGAAATGCATGGAACCATTCTCCAGCAACTGAAATCCTGTTTAAAATAACTGTAAAAAAGGCTCTACCAGATGAGGTTCAGAAAGCCCTAGATGGAGTCGTGGGACTATCAAAAATGAATTGGGCTTTATACTCTGAGCATATTTGTCACCATCTTGAAATCTACAAGAAAGAAAAACAAAAAGAAGAAGATGCAGCAAAATCCCTGACGAAAAAATTGGTGCAGATGCAGTTGGGAGAGCTAACCAAAGTCAAGAAAGAAAAAACAAAGACCCAGGCACCAATGATGACCCCTGTTCCTTCTGAGTCGGCAAGCCTAGCCCCTACGACAAACACTGCTGCCACCATACAGGCACCTGTGGTAACAGCCACACAGAGCCCCCAAGGAGCAGCAGGGAGCACTGCTGCAGGAGAAGTCTCGGCACCAGTGGAGCATCACTATCACTACCATAGCACTGGCACACCCGGAAATGGACCCACCTACAGTCATGGGTGGAGAGGAGAGTCACGGAACTTTCAAGGTCAAAGAGGAGGGTGGCGAAGAGGATCTCGCCAACCTTCATTTGGAAGCAGATTCCAGAACTCAGCTCCCAGGAACAGTCAAGCGGGACCGCCTATGGGACCAACACCCCCAATAGGGGATCAACCCTCTAATGAGTGTTGGAGCTGTGGACAACCTGGACATCGAATGAGAAATTGTCCGGCCCGACCTTGGGTTGGACCCTCTGCCTATTGGCAATAGGGAGGCCTAGAGAAGACAGAGGGGGAAACGGTGGCATTGGCTATTTCGATGATACCTAAGGAAGAGCCAACCGTCACTGTTAATATACAAAACAGAGATTTCCCTTTCATGGTGGATACAGGGGCAACATACTCTTGCATAGGGAAAATGGGCGCTCATCTCCCCCTCTCTGGGTCTGTAATTAAGACCATCGGCTTCTCTGGGAAAACTCAAATAATACCTTTTACACGCCCACTTCCTGTAACGATTGCAGGAAAAACAATTGAAGCACCCCTGTTATACTCACAAAATACACCTGTGAATTTGCTGGGAAGAGACATTTTATGTAAGCTACAAACCCAGATAGTGTGTACCCACCAAGGACTGCAAATACACTTTCCTGACGAAGCACTCGCCAACATTATGGTGCTTATGGACATGGAAAACAAGGTCCGACCTGTGCAACCCATGGTATACTGGCTGAAGTTACAACCAGAAAATTCAAATCTTCAACTGGAATGGGAAAAATGGAAGCCCTGGGCAGAACAACACTATGAAGCAGTATGTACACCTAGTTTACCTTTACATGTCACCCTGATGTTCGACGCCAAACAAGAACAAACTGACTATGCATGCTGCTGGGATGCATTGATGAATCAACGGCTGTTTCACATAACCACCACAGAAATTTATTTAGGCCCCCAAGGGGCCGCAGCTTCTGTCAAGCTAACTTCAGCTGAACAACAATGGTATCAAGTGCCGAATGCCACACCTCATGTGACCCTTTTAGTCTCAGAAAAGTACGAATCCCATGACCTAGGTCCAATGGTAAAGACAGCCTCAGAAGTTGAAGAATGGCAAAACATGGAAAGTCCACAAGTACATCTGTCAAAAGACCAGCAGTTTGTACGAATTAATTTAAAAGTAAATGATGAGGCTATAGCTCAAAAAGTGGAGCTCAATCCTAGACCAGAGGGACAGATGGTGTTATCGGCCCAACAAGAGAGATTGTTAGAGCAAATACCACCAGTGGTGTGGTCCAAAAGCAAAACGGATGTAGGACTAGTAAAAACAGCCTTACCAGTAAAAATAAAAGTAAAACCGGGAGCAAAACTGCCTCACCAAAGGCAGTATCCATTAAAACCTCAGGCTATTGAAGGCATAAAACCAGTAATTAAGGGACTAATGGCAGCTGGAGTTTTAATAAAAACTGCAAGCCCATGCAATACTCCTATCTACCCTATCCCTAAAAACAATACCAAAGAGTATCGGCTGGTACATGATCTGCGTCCTATCAATGCAATAATAGAAATGGATGCACCTATAGTACCTGATCCGCATACTATACTATCAAGCATCCCTGCTGGAGCAAAATGGTACACGGTAATCGATCTGTGTTCAGCCTATTTCAGTGTGCCTGTGCACCCAGACTCACAACATTTGTTTGCATTCACATTTCTGGGACAACAGCTAACGTATACACGGCTACCTCAGGGACTGAACCTGTCCCCAGCCATCTTTAACAAAGTCCTGGCTGAAGATTTACAACACCTTGATATACCCAGTACATTGGTGCAATATATGGATGATCTCCTTATTGCATCAGAGACTCAAGAACAGTGTGAAAAAGATTCATTAATTGTATTGCATGCATTGGCAGATGGAGGTCATAAAGTAAGTAAGGACAAATTGCAGTTCTGCAAACAACAAGTAGAATACTTGGGAAGACAGTTGTGTGGGACCACGCGATGTATAGCCCCAAGCCAAGTGGAGGCTATAATCAAGGCTCCCAAACCCCAAACAGTGGGACAGATGCTTTCATTCCTTGGGATGGCAGGGTACAGTCGGCCGTGGATTTGTGATTATGCTATAAAAACTGCACCTTTGCGTGCCATGATTAGAGCAGTGGGGCAAACAAGCAATGCAGCTGTCCTCGTCTGGACAGATCAGGCAACGGGAGCTTTTGAGGCCCTAAAAACAGACATGCAATCTGCTCCCGCGTTAGGTAACCCAGATTATGGGAAACCTTTCCATTTGTATGTTACTGAAAAAACTGGATATGCTTGTGCTGTACTAATGCAGGAAACAAATGAAGGAAAACAACCATTGGCCTATTATAGTACAAAGCTTGACAACATTGAAACAGGATTGCCACCATGCTATCAGGGTCTAGCAGCAGCTGCCTTTGCATTTCAAAAAGCATCATCCATAATCATGGGACATGCAGTAACGTTGTACACGTCGCATCAGTTACATGCCCTGCTAACCAGTCAACGTTTTGTCTTAACACAAGCTAGACGCACTGGATATGAAGTTGTGTTGTCCGCTCCAGAAATAACAATACAACGTTGTCACACGGTGAATCCCGCCACCAAATTGACCACACCGTTAGATGGTACTCCACATAACTGTGTGGCAGAGACAGAGAAATTTTTGAGAGCCAGAGAACATTTGTATAATCACGCCATAGATGCAGATCTAACCCTGTTCGTGGATGGCTCATGCTTTCGGGATGCCGCGGGATTGCATGCGGGTATGGGGATTGTTAAACTAAACACGGATGGCGAGACCTTTGAATTACTGGAGTCCCAAGGAATTGATCAGCCTTGTTCAGCCCAACTGGCAGAAATCAAAGCCTTAACTATGGCTTGCCAGATAGCTAAAGATCAACGTGTTAATATCTACACAGACTCAGCCTACGCTTATGGCGTATGTCATGTACATGCAAACATTTGGAAACAAAGGGGATTCCTGAGAGCAGATGGCACCCCTGTCACTCATGGAGAAGCGATTTCCCAACTGTTACAAGCTCTCCAATTACCGTCTGAGGTAGCCATCATTAAATGTGCAGGTCATCAAAAGAATAATAACATCATAGCTCAAGGTAACAACCTAGCAGATGACGCAGCGCGCAAAGGAGCACAAGGAGAAAATATGTTTCCCCTGCTAACCATCCAAGATTGTGCCCCACTGGTTTCACTTGACGCACTGATAGTGGCTCAAAGTAGGGCCAGTGGAGAAGAAAAACGAATGTGGGTTAAACGAGGCGCTATTGAGACACGCAGTCAGGGGCCAGCGGACAAGCTGTGGCGCAGTAGTCATGGACATTTTGTGTTACCCACCAATTTATTACGACATGCAATCATTTGGGCCCACGGACCCGATCATTGTTCGCGAGTCCAAATTATGAACAAACTAAAAGCTGTCTGGTGGTCACCATATATGGCAGCAACAGTGGACCGTTTGTTGAATGAGTGTGAGGTATGTGCACAGTACAATGTCCGGAAATCATTCACAGCCCCTTTAGCCCACATTCCGGTCCCTGATGGGCCATTCAGACATCTTATGATGGATTTCATAGACATGGGAGCTGAAAATCGAGTTAAACGAATGAGATATGTTTTGGTAGTGATATGCAGATTCAGCCGATGGATTGAGGCAGTAGCCTCTGCAAATCAAGACCATAAAACGGTAGCCAAATTCTTGTGCCGAGATGTCTTTCCAAGATTTGGCATTCCAGATACTATCTCATCTGACAACGGTAGGGCTTTTGTAGCCAAGGTTACACAAGAAACATTCAAACAATTGGGTATCAAACAGAAGTTTGGGTGTGTTTATCACCCCCAATCAAATGGGGCGGTGGAACGGGCTAATGGCATTTTAAAGAACAAACTAGCAAAAATCATAGCAGACAGCAATGGCAAACTAACCTGGCTGGATGCGTTGCCGCTTGCTTTATTGTCAATGCGCTCACAAACTAACCGACTAACCCATTTGACACCATTTGAAGCTCTTACAGGTCGGCCGATGCCTATTCCATACCTGAGAGGACCCTACGAAGGACCATCGCTGGAGCAGCTACAAGACGAATGGCATAATTATCTGAGACAGTTAACCCAAATACACAAAACTATCTTTTTGCAGGTCAAAGGTGCTACAGAAGACAGAGAAGCAGAGATTCCACTCGAAAATCAGAGCATCCAGCCTGGTGATCTGGTTTACGTCAAGGTGTTCAAAAAGAAGTGGGACAGGCCCCGCCGAGAAGGTCCTTTTAAAGTTATTCTTGCCTCACGTACAGCAGTCAAAGTAGACGGTAAGGACACTTGGTTTCATTTAAACCACTGCTGTAGGGTTGGTGGCCCAGCGCCCCTGCGGCCTCGGCAAGCTCGTCTTGGCAGAGCCGCCGGGCCAAGGGGGGAAGCAGGAGAAGCCAGAGACCCTACAGCAGCACCGAGGGACGGCCACGCCTCCCTGCAGCCAGAAGAAGCACCGAGGGAAGGCCACGCCTCCCTGCAGCCAGGCGAACACCGGCCAAGGCGCTCACAGAGACTGATTGAACAAAGACGACGCACAGCTTCAGAGAGTAGTGGATCCCTGCCAGATAGAGCAGCGACAGACTCAGATGCAGACTCAGAGACAACTGGAGACGTAGGCCAACAGACAGACAGAAATACAGACCGACAGATAGACAGGCCACAGGAGACATCAGACTCGGACAGCAACTCAGTAGATTTACCGACAGAAGAACCGCAGGAAGTACAACCCAGACAAAGCACAGATACACCACACATCCCTAGTGACAGCTCATCTAGTGACGGCTCACTTAGTAGCACATCTAGTAGCACATCTCAACAGTCATCAGAGCAATGATTAAGGAATTATTCAAGGGATTGACAATACTACTGGTGGTCAGTATGGGAGAAAATAGACATCCAAAACATACAACGGACTGTGCCGTGGCCATGGCCGCAATAGCAGCTAAACAAGGCATTCTAAACACAGGAAAAACATATAATTTGGTATACATTAAATCAAAAGCCTACAAGAACATAGGAATACAGGGAAAGCTGGGGGATTACATATTAGGCGAAGCCATTAGCATCAAATGTGAAGAGGAGGGAACACTCAACATAGAGGTAATTTGTGATAAAAGAGGATGCAGGGAAACCAAGCAAGACGTAACTGTTACAGTACATGAAGCCACAAAATGGGTAAAAATCAAACCAAGGAAAAAGAGGACAATTAGAAGCCTAGAAACAAGCAGTCACTTAGGGAGATGGGATCCCAGTACAGACCTAGCCCACACACAAGGGTTGAAGACCAATTTATTTTACCAATGGTTGAAATTTTCGGCTAGGCAGATCAGTGAAAAGCCTTGCATAGCCTGTCACCGGAAAGGTGTGATACCTCAGGCTAAACCCCTACCTGATATCAACAACTGTTATAGGAGTCCCCAACATAACTCAGACCAAGCAGAATGCTATACACAATGTGTTATGAAAATGGCAGTAGGTGATGAAAAATATGCTGCCGACAGTAAACTTTGTCCAGTGCCCCTAAGTACAGAAGGAACCGTTCCACCTATGATTAAAATAGAGAAAGGGATGATACACCCATTCTGTATAGCTAAAGGCTTAGTAGCACAATACATAAGCGATTGGCAGGTAGGGACGACCCAGCCAAAACACCACATACAGTGTATGCAAAAGCAGCAAGAATACAAACCGGCCAAAACAGCATGGAACATTACCGTCTGTCACACCCTGCCAGCAGCAGGCATACAGTGTGAACAAATAGTACCGGCCACAGGGGGGTCGGTAATTGGACTGAATCTCACCCATGCTTCATGGGTATCTACTCCAAATTTAGCTAAGGGAACGGTACCCTTAGCTGACATCTTTTGGATATGCGGACAAAGAAGGAAACTCCTGTCATCGCTGTCCCCTAATTGGAAGGGCCTTTGTGCTCCTGTGATGCTCACAGGAGCTATAACAGTAATTGAAATGCCAAATTCAATACAACCCATGCCACAGAAACTTCGTAAGAAAAGAGGAATAATGACGTTTAAAACAGACTACAACATCACAGTAAGAAACGGGATACCAGAAGGGATACCCCGACAGTTAGAAGCCATAGACAGTAGCAGAGTTAAAGCAGATGAAGATGCGGATAAATGGGGATGGGCATTGGCTCTGTTCGGGGTTACTCCAAAAATCCGTTCTAGGTTCCAGGAGGTGCAGTGGATTAATTACTTGTGGTATAATCAACAAAGATACCTGAACTGGACATTGGCAGCAGTAGGAGCCTTAACCGAACAACTGCACGCCACCTTGCTAATGACAATGCAAAATAGATTAGCTATTGAGATGATGATGGCTGATGAACAAGGAGTTTGTATTATGATCAAAGCCACCGAATGTTGCACAGCTATTCCCATGCGTACAGGGGAAGACGGAAATTTGACAGAGCTCTTAATCACACTTGAGGAGATGCAACAGGAACTGTTAAGTAACTCCATAGGAGGGAGAAATGAAACTGACGATTCTGGATACATTGTAGGGAATGGAATGAATATTGGCCCACTGTTTTCACTGTTTGGGACTCTAAGGAGAGGGTGGATATCATGGAAAGACTGGTTGTACCAGATAGGTGTAATCTTGGCACTAACAGGGGTGGCGGTCTTGCTGGTAATATGTTGTGGTATTCCCTTGATAAAATTTCTGGTCAATAAATTGATTTCATCCACAGTAGGACAGCTCCCACTGCTAGCCATCCGAGCCCTAGAAGAAAGCACAAACGAAACAGACAGAGAACCAGAATATATGGAAATGGATGAAATACCAATTATCCTCCCCGACAGCCCCCAGCTCCCTAATATTGTGGCGTACACCCCAGATAGGGAGGACTGGGATGGACCGTGCTTGGTGATATTGTAGACGAGGAAGAAGACATGCACGCACATTTACATTCACACACATGCACCCACAAAAATGAGGGATAGGATAGACAATATCTGAAAGAATGACATGGAGCTGTAATAATGAACGTATATGTATATTACTAGGACACAGGAGTATGGCTGAGAGACCAGACTCCCCTGATCAGGGACCTATGCCTGATCTGCCTCTATCAAGTCTGATTGGACTCTCAGAACTGTTTGGAGAAGAGGATATGCAGGAGGGATGGTCGAGACATGATTGGTCGCCACAGCCGCCTTCCATCCAGCAGCTAAACCAGTTGGCAACAGAAGGATCTTCATCGTTCCAGCACCTGGCGATGACGGCTTCACAGAATCTGCCTGCAGCAAGAGTCGGCCCGAGGACTCCACCATCACCTGAAGGACCCTTTGGACTCAGGAACACACCCCTTCCGCAGATGCCATGGAGACAGTCACATGTGCCAGGGGCAACGATACCCTCCAGGGGAGGCAGCCAAGGTCGGCCATATGCAGCAACCGCCCGAGTGCATCCTAGACCCAATTCACTGCTAGGACCTGTCCCCAGCTTTCCACCCCCAAGGCAGGAGAGATATTCTGATCAGCCCAGTACCTCTGGAGGAGGATCAGCAGGGGTAGACCTTAGCCGAACTCACCCACCAGGACAGAGGGGAGCTTTGTACAGGCTACTAAATGCCCAGAGTGTCCCAACCACTTGCCTGTGCGACATCAACAATACTCCCCCCACACACGAAATGCCTTCCCCCTTGTACTTCCTGTCCCCTGGACTGCACAACCTTAATCTGGTCATGGTCACCCCACAGGACATGGCAATCTTGGTTCGAGAGCTTCGTCTTCCACAAGAGTCTGTTCCAAAAACCTTGGAGCAGCTCCTGCCCCTCACAAATCACATTCCCCATGAGCTATTTGAGGAAATCATGCCACAACTAAGTCAGACAGCTGCATACCTGTTCAGGATACACCGTGACAATGCCAACATCTCTTGTGCTCAGGAGGGCCTCCATACTCAACTGTGTGGTCTTCAGTCTAGTATGGACATGCTAGCCTGCATGATGGAGCATATGGAAAGGGAACAGCTAGGGCTGGCCACCACCACCCTGAATGTGGGCAAGAATTCTCTGGGGGCCCTGTACAACCTGGCCAAGCAGCACAAGGAGCTGGAAAGATCCATCAGAGAACTGCACGACTGTCTGAAAGCCAGAATTCCTGATCCTTCCCCCACTACCCCTGAAAGGCCAACCTCCCCATGTTCCCCAACTTCTCCCAAAACTTCAGATGCTGAGTAAATGCTGAGGAGCGCGGACTGACGTAATGGCACTGAACACGGACTATGATCTTGGTTCTTGAGTTTGAATTGCGGACTGGTTTCAGAAATCTGAGTGTAAATAAAACAAAGAAGGATATATGTTAGTAACGAAGGTTGGGTAAATGTCTGTCCTTACCATCATCTGCGTAACACAGATAAAGCTAAATGCATACACATAGATATCACATTGCAAAGTTATAAAAAGGGGACCCTTACACGGCGTGTTTGTAGATTTAGTAGTAAAGATGCACCATAGGGATCCCTTTTTTCTTAAATTATAGCATGCCTCAAGAGACATGCATTGCCTAAATTTGGTGTCTGGCCAAAACGGGCATTAGAAAACAAGCTGAAAAAGAAGAAAAACAAAGTGGAGAATGTTGAGAAATGGCCTATAATGAAAACCATTATACGATTGACTAAGGCAAATGACTTAAGGACGGACATGAAGGGAAACCATTTATTGTGTTTATCATTTAACTAGACATAGCTGCGCTAACCTTAGAATAGTTACTTGATTGGTTGACTAAATAGTGGTAACGTAGGGGTTATTTGATGCATTTAAATAATAAATGTGTGACGCTTTAACAAAATAATATGTAGAACCAAGTATAATGGGTTGGAGCCTCTGGTTGAGTGAGTCAATAGATGCCAGAAGATGAGTGGTTGCACTGATGTCAATGTGAAGCCTTTACTTTGCCATGATTAAGAGGTTGATGTAACTTGTTTTATGTGGCCATTTTAAGTGCCTTGAATTACACCAAAACTCAATGTTTGAATGTCACCTTGTGTTGATATAATCCAGCTAATTGCTCACCTTGTGCCTTAGTATGTAGGTTCACCTGCACTGCAATATATTTACCGTGTGAAGTATCACTGATATTCATATCCGCACCAGAGTTATCAGTAAGTCGAGTGCTGTGTTTTTTTTTTTTATTGCAATGCACAAATGAGGATGTCTTGTCAGTAAACAACCCAAGAGTATAGTTGATGTAATGGGACTCTTTCGAGTCCCAGAGGAGGGACTGTAGAAGAATTTTTAGGTCCATATTTGAACTGTGATGAACTATCAAGTGTCCTGATCCGAACTGTATGTCCTCTGGTTGAACTAGCAGGTGTTCAACCCAAAAAAAGGGGCTCTATTAGTCATTTAGTCTGTCAGGGGCTTTCCAAGGCCTTTTAGGTGCTTTCCCGCAGGCCGCGTGCAGGGGCCTCAGGCCAGCTGCACGTGTGGCTGAGGCCACGTGCGGAGGGGGCCTCAGGCCAGCTGCACCTGTGGCTGAAGGTCTTTTAAAAAAATCAGTTGTAAATCCTTCATGTTTTAATGGGAGCGTTTGTCACATTGAAATAATGGCCTAACACCTGCTTAGGGTTCACTAGAGGACGCTTCCAATAGAAAACCATGTCTTAGGAATGAAATAAATAAAAAAGTTGAAGGAGGAGCGATGCCCGCGGGTCTCCAATAAATAGACGAGCGCGGTTGTCATATTCAGTCTCTCTAGAGGACTCAGTTTGTCTAAGCTTTGTGTCGAAGGCTTAAATAAACTTAAAAACTCTGTGCATTTTATCTTGCTTAAGGCTGAATTATTCTAAAGTGTTGTGTCCTCTTTCTAGCATATCACTTGCAATTAGTTTGTGTTATCTAAAAGACGACATCCTGAGAAGACCAAAAAGACGAGCCGCGACACCAGCTTCATTTTGGAATAAGGTGCTATGGACTGATGAAACTAAAATTGAATTTCTGGACATAACAAGGGGCGGCATGCATGGCTGAAAAAGAACACAGCGTTCTAAGAAAAACACTTGCTACCTACAGTAAAATTTGGAGGTGGTTCCATCATGCTGTGTGGCCAATGCAGGCACTGGAAATCTTGTTAAAGTTGAGGGTCACATGGATTCCAGTAAATATCAGCAGATTCTTGAGAACAATGTTCATGAATCAGTGACAAAGTTGAAGTTCTGCCGGGGCTGGATCTTTCAACAAGACAACAACCCTAAACAATGCGCAAAATCTACTAAGGCATTCATGCAGAGGAACAAGTACAACATTCTGGAATGGCCATCTCAGTCCCCAGACCTGAATATTATTGAAAATCTGTGGTGTGATTTTAAGCGGGCTCTCCATGCTCGGAAACCAACAAAACTGACTCGTCCAAAATGGTCCAAAATACCTTCAACCAGAATCCACACTCTCATTGGAAGCTATAGGGAGCATTTAGAGGCTGTTATTTCTGCAAAAGGAGGATCTACTAAATGTTAATGTATTTTTTCTGTTGGGGTGCCCAAATTTATGCACCCGCCTAATCTTGTTTAAAGAATTATTGCACACTTTCTGTAAATCCTATAAACTTAATTTCACTTCTCAAATATCACTGTTTATCTGCTATATGATATATTTAACTGAAATTTCTGATCCAAACAACCAATGATTTATAAAGGAAAATCATGGAAATCATCGGGGCTGCCCAAACTTTTACATACAACTGTAGAACTTCCAATTTTATGAATTCTGACCATGTTGTCACTTCCTTGAGGATTCAGTTGAGGTCCTGAAGACTGCCATCTATCTGCTCGGCGTCCAAAATCTGAGCAGACTGCAAAGTCTTTTTCATAGGAAAATGCATACAATCTGGCTGGAGGACTTCCACACAGACACAACTGATGACACAAGTAGAATGTGAGAGTTCTTACATGACCAGACTCTGACGTTTGTGGGGATTGTGATTTGTATTTGTTCATATCCATAGGAGGAGGTGTATTATATCATAGGTCACTCTGAAAATCATAGAAAGGAGCCTAAGTGCATGGATAGATGGAAATTTCAGGGTGTATAGAGACCTTACAAAGCAAGCTGTGATGGCCAAGATAGTAGTCAGTGACTTCATTTTAAGAAATTGTGATCACTTGCCCCACTGTCTGTGGTCTAGTGGTCCTCAGTCTGCTTACTGAGCAATCAAAGCACTACATTCTTCCAAGCCTGCACTTTGCCCTACAGCAAATAGATAGACTTGATAGATGCCTCTGTTGTCCTGTCCAATTACATTAGCTTCTTTGAGCTGTTGTATAAGAGCTATCATCATGTCAGTATGCTAGACACCTTCAGTACCAAAGTTCTGGTGGCTGATTCTCCAGTTAATTGCATATAACCAAATATAATAATATAATTTGGAGATTGCAAATGCAGCAAAGCAGCTGAGGGCAGGGAAAGCTCCAGAGATCTGCAGCACTGGAGCTGAGCTACTCCAAGTGAGTGAAAATGCTGTTCTCGCAGCATTAAAAAAAAAAAAAAAAAAAAAAAAATTAGGCAGACAAGTTATCATCAGTAAGGAGTGGAAGAAAGGACTTGTCATCCTCCTGTGGAAACTAAAGAGTGACTGCCTGGATTGCAACAAATAAATGAATACTGCTTTTTCTGCCAGGTAGGTACTTGCAATGATTATTCTTAACAGGATTCAGGCCTACCACATCCTAGCTTTGAGATTAATTACAGAATGCAAGCACAAATATCTTCAGTGCTTGTTTAACAGCCTAAGTATGTCTCAGTTGACAGGGTTGATCACTTGGGCATCCTTAAGATACACAAGATCTTCAAGGAATTGCTGGATAGTCTATACAAGGGACTATGCCTTAGGGCTCTGTCCCACTGGTGTTTAGGAGGATTTGCGCATGAAATGAGGAGACAAAAGCTGAGCGTACGCAACAAAGGTGAGCGGAAATGACAAATATCCCGGGGTGGATCAGCGAATACATGAGGAAGAAAAGCGGATATAACAGGGAACAGAAGCGAAGGCGACCACAGAGGCGCCCCCATGAGGGGCACAGCGGCCGTGATACACTCACTCCATCCGTGCCCACTCTGTCTGCATGCGCGACATACCATTTGCGACCGTGATGTGGCCGTGCTGGGCACACGTCATAACTGTTTTGCACGCTGTCCCGGTCCGCCGCCAAGCTGCGCCAACCCATCGGTTGCGGATATCAGCGGATGACAGGGTATATGTGGCGCGTTGGTTGTGTATGTCCTGCGTATGTCTTCAGTATGTGTTCAGGCAGTGATGCGGATCTCATCCGCAGCAGGATTTTTGAGCCGCTCAAAAATCCTGGCTGCGGACATGCGTGCCTCTGCGGATGATCACGGACGTGTTCGGATGGCGGCCGACTCATACAGGAATGTTACACGGTTATTGCGGTTGTTTGGCGGATGTGGGCCACTTTTGTGCACATTCCATCCGCAAATCATCCTAAACCCCAGTGGGACAGGGCCCTTAGGTTGCCACTCAGTATTATGGCCAAAAAACTTTTTCCAGGTCCCACCCCCTAATTTTTTTTTCCTTTAGCACCTTTCACACTGGCACAAATGTAGAGTTACGCATTGTGGCGTACCAACTATGTTTAGGTATGCAGCACTACGCAGCTCAGCGCCGCGTTTTTGTTCCCCAAAGCAGCATTAAGCAGAAAAAATTAAACATGTTTAATGTTTTTCTGTGTAGAGTACTGGAACAATAAAGCACACTGTTTTAAGCAGGTCTGCACTTCTGCATGTAAGTCTGCACTACACTGAACTACTGCATGCAAATCTACACAGCTGTACACTGTAGAAACTGAGTCGGTGGCTCCAAACGTTGCGTGGTAGAAACAGAAGCCGGTTTGTGAGCACTGCTGTGGTGGGAGAGGCTTTGCAGAAGCGTGATCACCCTCGTTGTCTTGGTGCTGCTGAGGGCCGACATGGTGATCAGAGTGAACTGCACCTCGGTTTGTGCAAACCAGGCAGCAGTTTACAGAAGCATGACTTCAAGTGTGAAAAGGTTTCAGATTTGCGTGTGAAAAGGTTTGATCCACACAGCGTGTGTGATCCAACCCAGCCTGGCATGTGTGCATGAGCAGGCAGGGATCCATCCATTAAAATGCACATCAGAAAACATGGTTACATTCTTTGAATTCATAAAATGGATTTCTTTTAAAATCCAGAGAACACAAACAGCAGGTCTTGAAAAAAAAAAGCAGACAGAGAGACAGCTCACGCTCTCTCTCGCTCTCTCTCTCTCTCTCAATACACAGGAAAAAGGCATAGTACGCACGCATTTCAGGCATATTCTAAACACAACACAACGCAACTCTACATTTGTGCCGGTGTGAAAGGGCATTTTATGAAGCATATTAACTGCTGCAAGTCTCATTAAGATATATGGATATTCACTGGTAGCTCAATGAACTAAAGTGTTTCCTATATCATGTAATATAATTGGGGCTCAATTGACCAGTCTGGCTAAGAAAGTGGACTAGATGTAGAGTTCATACCGTCAGCTGTCAATTCAGTTAAGGGTGATATTCACTTCATTCTGCAACAACTAACAGTTTCATCCCAGAGATGATTACTGTTAGCTCCTGCACTTGTCACTGCTGTTTCTGGGAGCTGACTGCAATGGTGATGAACACATTCGGGCTCGTGAGGCATTCCATCGAGCTAGATGATGGCAAAGCTCATATGCAGTCTGAAGATATACATCTTTCATTCCCAGTTCTGAATGACTGCACGTGAACTCTCGTCTCTTGGCCATTTCAATACAGTTGTGATGAAGGTCTACCTCAGGGGAGACATGGCACATGCATGTGTGCGTAATCTGCTCCGCAAACTGATCTGCAGCTGCTGCATGAGCTGGACAGCTACAAGAGGACAAATGAAGCTATTGCTGAAGCTGCAGTAAAATCATTCTCTGGACAGTGCATTGTGACATTTTCAGTCATTTTTGTGTTAATCTGTTTTTGTTCAAAAAGCACTTAAGTTCTGAGGTAACTTCTAGCAGCTGCTAGTCTTCATTTTAAGTATTTCTACAATACAACTTTTTTCCAAGTACCAGTAAATATTATTATAATGCTTCCAAATTTGTCAGCTTTTTTTCTTTTCACCTTATGAACAAATCCGGTGGGTGGGACAATAAAAATGAGAAACTTTTTTTGAGTGGCACCCTACTGTGAGTGCTGTGTGGAGAGGGAGCGGAGTCTGTGACTTATCAGTTGAATTCTGGCATTCCTCAGGGATATATTCTGACTCCTCTGTGCTGTATGCTTGCGTGAACTGGGTGTTAGTGGCTTTGTGGAGAACAGTGACTTAGGTTTACTGACCTTGAGCTGGTGGACAGTGCTGTGATGTTGTGGAATCAAATGATGGCCTGATTGCAGCCCTTCCTTCACTCAGCCATCAGAGTATCTGTTTCCTCCGGTGACAGTGTTGAAAATTGTAGAAAGATTCACTTATCTCAGTAGTGACATTTATGTCTCTGGGTCCTTGGTCAGTGAGGTTAAGAGGTGCCTGGGAAGTAGTTGTGTTGCAGATTACAAAACCCACGATGCAGGTCAGATACAATTTTTTTTAAGCCCTGGATAGGATAATTTAAAAATAAAAAAATACTACTTTGCTTTTCATTTTTTAGGAACTTTGTCCAGTGGTCATGAATGAAAAAAGGTGTCCAATATTTTAAAATAAAATAATTGTTGTATTATATGAAATAACCAGTGGTGGGTACAGCTAACCAAAAAGTTAGCTTCGATAACAGCTAATCGGCTAACTGAAAAGTTATTTTTTATAAAGCTAAACCGATAAACCACCCAAAAATTTATCGGAATCTCCAGCTGACCGATAACTTTCAGTATTGCTTCCAATACACTTGCAACTACTAATAAGCTGACTTTGAGTTTTAACACCACGATCACTTCTGGTAGCATCAAAGGTGACCACAGACCCAAACAATGAGTCAGCACTTCTGTCTTTGTGTGCCCTATCCATTGCTGGAATCTCCCATTTACTACATAGCTTGCAGCAGTGAAACAACTGAGAGGAGCTAAGCTCAACTCTACACACACAAAAAACAAGCCATTATTCCTTAACAGATAACACTGTGCTGCAGTGAGGCAGAGGTTTTGGAAAATAAAGCAGTTTTGAGTTATGATTTTGATTTAAAAATCATCAAATTATTCCGGATAGAATAACTCCATTAATGTCAGTTCTGTCATTTGTACAAAGTTCAAATATAATACATATCTTTTAATTTTAAATAATGCACTAATTCTGAAGTTTTGTAACAAACACAGACAGATGCCAAAGGGATTATGGGTAAATGAGCCTCTGCTAACACTGATTGGTTGACTCATTCATTCAATGTAAAAACCAACACCTTAATATGAGGTGTGTTTGTTGGTGTTTACATATAAATGTGCTTTTGTAAAATATGCCTTTTTTATTTGTAATAAACAAAACAAACAAAAAAAAACTGCATTTGCAAAAAGTCAAGTTGTGATTTGACAACCGTCTGATAAAACCGGGGTCAAAGTAAATTGAACACTGCCATCTACTGGCATCCAGATGCTCATACTGCTATGAACACTACTGGCCAGTTAATGGCAGTAGAGACCGTGAAAACTTGCCAAAACAAAATTCCAGATAATCCGTGTCTGCTACGTTTAAGATGCGTGGAATTTAATAAACAAACCGAATTTCAGACATGTTATATATACTACTCTGGAACAAAGACGACAAACAGTGTTTGCCACCACTTGTAGTTTGGAAAGAGAAGGCCACACTTCACATTTTTGTGACATATGTCACATATTTTGTGACATATGTCTAAAACTTTGGAGAAAATTGTATACTGCCAGTTGAGTTCTTTTCTTAATAATCATGACACCCTGGAGTTGTTTCAGTCTGGTTTTAAATCCCATTGTTGTGTGGGCCGCTGAAGAGGAGGTACTGCTGGCCCACCACCACCAGTCGGCGCCCTGCTTGGAGTGCGGGCTTCAAGCATGAGAGGGCGCCAAGACAACAGAGAGTGACAGCTGTCACTCATTTACACCAGCTGTCACCAATCACCACCTTCCCTACAAAAGCCGGATTATTACTCCACCTCCTCGCCGAGAAATCAGCTACCGTTAAGGTAATTCTCTGCAATTCATACTTTCTGAGACTAATTATTGTTCTGTGTGCAGCCGTATTCCTGAAGTCTGTAATAATTGGATTGGCGTGCAGTGAGAGTCTGCGACGTCTTCGCCTCTCACTCCATCCAAGGAGCAACTGTCAGGAGCTGCACGGGTGATTCTGTATCGGAGGTGGAGGTTTTCCCTCCCTGAAGACCTGTGGGTGAAGGATTACTGGGTGTGTGGATACACACTCACCATTAACTGTTTTCATCTTCTGCCAGCAGTACCAGGGTCTGCAACAGAAGACGGTGACCACCTGGGGACTCAGGACTTGGCGGCTCCGGTGTTCTTCAGGCCGTTGGTGGTGGAAGCTGTGTGGGTCCCAGCTCTTCGATCGCCAGAGGTCTCCTATCTTCGAGCCTGCCCGCACGTCACCCTGTGTTTAATTGGCATTATATATTTTTGTCTGTATCCAGTTGTGCGTTTCACAACATTAAATTGTTACTCTTTGTCTTATCCATTGTCCATTCATTTGCGCCCCCTGTTGCGGGTCCGTGTTACGACACCTTCCCAACAGGATTTCTCGGCCATTCGTCATGGATCCCGAGGGGCGTCAACCACAGCTTGAACAGCCAATGGAAGAACAAGAAGCACAGGCATCAGCAGGAGGCGTGGTAAGTGATCTGCAGCAAATCCTTACCGCTTTCACCGCTCAGTTAAATCTGGTAGCCGAGCAGAATGCAGTCCTCAATCGGAGGGTGGAGGCTCTCACCGCCAGAGTGGAAGCGCGCGACTCGAGCGCTGCTGCAGTGACTCCTCCTGCTGGCCCTGGGCCACATACAGACGTTCCACTGGCTGTTCAACAAACCCCCCACCGTCCCCTGAAGCTTACATCAGCCCTCCAGAACCGTACGGAGGCTGTGTCGAAACGTGCGCAGACTTCTTAATGCAGTGTTCGCTCGTTTTTGCACAGCGTCCAGTTATGTACGCATCAGATGCCAGCCGGGTGGCTTATGTGATTAATTTGCTTCGAGGTGAGGCACGCACCTGGGCTACGGTGCTTTGGGAACAGAATTCGTGGCTCCTAACGTCATACGCTGGGTTTGTATGGGAATTCAAACAGGTGTTTGATCATCCCAACAGAGGCGAGACCGCCTCGAGCGTGCTGCTGTCAATGAGACAGGGGCGCCGGAGCGCAGCTGATTATGCAGTCGACTTCCGCATCGCGGCTGCGAGGTCCGGCTGGAATAACGTTGCGCTCCGCGCCGCCTTCGTAAACGGACTGTCTCCGGTCCTGAAGGAGCATCTGCTGGCTAAGGAGGAACCGCAAGATTTCGACGGGCTTATCAATTTGGTTATACGCTTAGACAACCGGTTGAATGAACACCGTCGGGAGCAGGCCGGGGGGCGTGGTCGGGCACAAGCCATCCCTCTTTCCTCCGGGTCCGAAAGGGTGTCGTCGTCCCCACGTTCCACTGCCAGAGGGCTCCGTGTGGCAACAGCTCCCCCTGCTGACGAAGCTATGGACACGAGCAGGGCCAAATTAAAATCAAATATCAGACAAAGGAGGCTGGCCCGCGGGGAGTGTTTTTACTGTGGCTCTTGTGAGCACATGTTAAAAGACTGCCCCAAACGATCAAACTCCAATGCCCATCCTTAGGAACTGGGCTAAGGGTGGGCCACAATATGCACACGGGGAAAACCCATAAATCTGCATGAATCCCGGTAACAATCCTGAGTGGGGATTTAACCCTTCACGCCCCAGCACTGGTAGACACGGGGTCAGAAGGGAATCTGCTGGATAGCAGATGGGCAAGGGAAGTAGGGCTCCCTCTGGTGGCTCTGCCTTCACCATTGAAGGTGCGAGCACTAGATGGCACTCTACTCCCGTTAATTACACATCAGACACAGCCCGTGACCTTGGTTGTGTCTGGGAATCACAGGGAGGAGATCGTGTTTTTTGTGACACCTTCTACCTCCCGAGTGATTTTGGGTTTTCCATGGATGGTGAAGCACAATCCCCGGATTGATTGGCCATCTGGGGTGGTGACGCAGTGGAGCGAAACCTGCCACCGGGAGTGTCTTGGATCCTCGGTTCCACCCGGGATCACAGCTAAAGAGGAGGTCAAAGTCCCCCCCAATCTGACGGCGGTGCCCGAGGAGTACCACGATCTTGCTGACGTCTTCAGCAAAGATCTGGCACTCACTCTTCCCCCGCACCGACCGTACGATTGTGCCATCGATTTGATCTCGGGCGCTGAGTACCCGTCCAGTAGATTGTACAACCTCTCACGTCCGGAACGTGAATCGATGGAGACCTACATCCGGGACTCCTTAGCCGCCAGGTTGATTCGGAACTCCACCTCCCCGATGGATGCGGGTTTCTTTTTTGTGGGTAAAAAAGACGGCGGACTCCATCCATGCATTGACTACAGAGGGCTGAACGAGATTACGGTTCTCAATCGATACCCGTTGCCCCTGTTGGATTCGGTGTTCACGCCCCTGCATGGAGCCAAAATATTCACCAAACTAGATCTTAGGAATGCGTACCACCTGGTTCGGATCCGGAAGGGAGACGAATGGAAGACGGCATTTAACACCCCGTTAGGTCACTTTGAGTACCTGGTCATGCCGTTCGGCCTCACTAATGCCCCCGCGATGTTCCAAGCATTGGTTAATGACATCTTGCGGGACTTCCTGCACCGGTTTGTCTTCGTATATCTGGATGATATACTCATCTTTTCTCCGGACCCTGAGACTCATGTCCAGCATGTATGTCAGGTCCTGCAGCGGTTACTAGAGAACCGGTTGTTTGTGAAGGGCGAGAAGTGTGAGTTCCACTGCACGTCTTTGTCCTTCCTGGGGTTCATAATCTCCTCCAACTCCGTCGCCCCGGATCCGGCCAAGGTTGCGGCGGTGAGAGATTGGCCCCAACCAACAAGCCGTAGGAAGCTGCAACAGTTCCTCGGCTTTGCAAATTTCTACCGGAGGTTCATTAAAGGTTACAGTCAGGTTGTGAGCCCCCTGACTGCCCTGACCTCCACTAAAGTCCCTTTCACCTGGTCGGATCGGTGCGAAGCCGCGTTTAGGGAGTTGAAACGCCAGTTTTCGTCTGCACCAGTTCTGGTGCAGCCTGATCCTACTCGCCAGTTCATAGTGGAGGTGGACGCCTCTGACTCAGGGATAGGAGCCGTGCTGTCCCAGAGCGGGGAGTCCAACAAGGTTCTCCATCCATGTGCCTACTTTTCCCACAGGTTGACCCCCGCTGAACACAACTATGACGTGGGCAATCGGGAACTCCTCGCGGTGAAGGAGGCTCTTGAAGAGTGGAGACACCTGTTGGAGGGAGCTACGGTGCCTTTCACGGTTTTCACGGACCATCGGAACCTGGAGTACATCCGGACCGCCAAGCGGCTGAACCCCAGGCAAGCCCGCTGGTCCCTGTTCTTCGGACGCTTTGACTTCCAGATCACCTACCATCCCGGGACTAGGAACCAATGATCCGACGCACTGTCCCGGGTGCACGAAGAGGAAGCCAAGGCTGAGTTGTCAGACCCCATCAAGACCATCGTTCCCGAGTCCACTGTCGTGGCCACCCTCACCTGGGACGTGGAGAAACCCATCCGGGAGGCCCTGGCAAGGAACCCGGATCCAAGTTCTCCTGTCATCCCGGAGTGCGTAGGACCGTGGCAGTGGTCCAGCAGCGCTTCTGGTGGGTGTCACTGGAAGCCGACGTCCGGGACTATGTCCTGGCCTGTACCACCTGTGCTAGGGGCAAGGCAGATCACCATAAGATCAGGGGCCTCCTCCAGTCCCTGCCTGTGCCTCATCGCCCCTGGTCTCACATCGGCCTGGACTTCGTCACGGGCCTCCCGCCGTCCCAGGGCAACACCGTCATCCTCACGATAGTGGACCGGTTCTCCAAGGTGGCCCACTTCGTGGCCCTCCCGAAGCTCCCGATGGCCCAGGAGACAGCAGACCTCCTGGTCCACCACGTCGTGCGTCTGCATGGGATACCATCGGACATCGTTTCGGATCGTGGTCCCCAGTTCTCCTCGCAGGTCTGGAGGAGTTTTTGTAAGGAACTGGGGGCCACCGTGAGTCTCTCGTCCGGGTATCACCCACAGACGAACGGCCAGGCAGAGCGGGCGAACCAGGAGTTCGAGCAGGCCCTCCGCTGCGTAACCTCCGCGCATCCGGCAGCCTGGAGTGACCATCTGGCCTGGATCGAGTACGCCCACAATAGCCAAGTCTCATCTGCTACCGGCCTCTCCCCTTTTGAGGCGTGTTTGGGGTATCAGCCCCCATTGTTCCCACTTGTGGAGGGAGAGGTCGGGGTCCCCTCGGTCCAGGCCCACCTGCGGAGGTGCCGCCGGGTGTGGCGGACCGCCCGTTCTGCCCTGTTGCAGGCCCGGACGAGGGCTAAGGCCCATGCAGATCGCCGGCGTTCCCCGGCCCCTACATACCAGCCTGGGCAGGAGGTGTGGTTATCAACTAAGGACATCCCACTTCAGGTTGAATCGCAGAAACTCAAAGACCGGTTCATCTGACCTTTTTCCATAGTCAAGATCCTCAGCCCGGCCGCAGTGAAGCTGAAACTCCCAGCTTCACTGCGGATTCACCCAGTGTTTCACGTCTCCAGATTGAAACCATACCACGCCTCACCACTCTGCACCCCTGGACCCGTACCACCTCCTGCCCGTATCATCGACGGGGAGCCGGCATGGACTGTTCGTCGGCTCCTGGACATCCGTCGGAAGGGCCGGGGTTTTCAATACCTGGTGGACTGGGAGGGGTACGGACCCGAAGAACGCTCCTGGGTGAAGAGGAGCTTCATCCTGGACCCGGCCCTCCTGGCCGATTTCTACCGCCGACACCCGGACAAGCCTGGTCGGGCGCCAGGAGGCGCCTGTTGAGGGGGGGGTCCTGTTGTGTGGGCCGCTGAAGAGGAGGTACTGCTGGCCCACCACCACCAGTCGGCGCCCTGCTTGGAGTGCGGGCTTCAAGCATGAGAGGGCGCCGAGACAACAGAGAGTGACAGCTGTCACTCATTTACACCAGCTGTCACCAATCACCACCTTCCCTACAAAAGCTGGATTATTACTCCACCTCCTCGCCGAGAAATCAGCTACCGTTAAGGTAATTCTCTGCAATTCATACTTTCTGAGAGTAATTATTGTTCTGTGTGCAGCCGTATTCCTGAAGTCTGTAATAATTGGATTGGCGTGCAGTGAGAGTCTGCGACGCCTTCGCCTCTCACTCCATCCAAGGAGCAACTGTCAGGAGCTGTACGGGTGATTCTGTATCGGAGGTGGAGGTTTTCCCTCCCTGAAGACCTGTGGGTGAAGGATTACTGGGTGTGTGGATACACAGTCACCATGAACTGTTTTCATCTTCTGCCAGCAGTACCAGGGTCTGCAACAGAAGACGGTGACCACCTGGGGACTCAGGACTTGGCGGCTCCGGTGTTCTTCAGGCCGTTGGTGGTGGAAGCTGTGTGGGTCCCAGCTCTTCGATCGCCAGAGGTCTCCTATCTTCGAGCCTGCCCGCACGTCACCTTGTGTTTAATTGGCATTATATATTTTTGTCTGTATCCAGTTGTGCGTTTCACAACATTAAATTGTTACTCTTTGTCTTATCCATTGTCCGTTCATTTGCGCCCCCTGTTGCGGGTCCGTGTTACGACACCTTCCCAACACCCATCACAGTACTGAGTCAGCACTGCTGCGGGTTTTTAATGACATTTGTATAGCTACTGATTCTGGTCACTGTGTTGTTTTGGTCCTGTTGGATCTAACAGCGGCCTTCGATACAGTGGACCATCAGATCCTCTTGTCTCGCCTGGAAAACTGGGTGGGCATTAAGGGTGTTGTTTTAGATTGGTTTAGATCAGGGGTGGGCAGCGAGGGCCGAGACACTGCAGGTTTTCCTTGCAACCAATCACCTCAGCAGGTGGATTGCTGATGAGCTTCTCCCCTGAACATAAACACCTGATCGTCAATGAAATCACCTGCTGAGACAAGTGATCATTAATGAAATCACCTGCTGAGGTGATTGGTTGTAAGGAAAATCTGCAGTGTCTCGGCCCTTCATGGCACATGATTGCCCACCCCTGGTTTAGATCCTACCTTTCAGAGAAAAGTTTTTGTGTCCGTATTGGAGCTGCTGAATCTTGTTCAGCGCCCCTTGCATGCGGGGTGCCTCAAGGCTCCATACTTGGTCCGCTTCTTTTTTCTTTGTATTTACTCCCAATGGGATCAATTTTTAGGAGACATAATATCTCTTTTCATTTTTATGCTGATGACTGTCAAATTTATCTGCCACTGAAGCAGCAAAATGCATACTCTACGAACCATCTCTTAGAGTGCATTGGTGAGATTAAGGCATGGTTGTCCATACATTTTCTACACATGAATGATAAAAAGACTGAGGTGTTGCTGTTTGGACCTAGTGACACTTCCAAAATCAATGTGGATATGGGTCCCATGAGTCAGTATCTGACACAGACAGCAATAAACCTGGGTGTAAAGTTGGACAGTGATCTTAAATTCGATGCTCAGATTAGGTCAGTGGTCAAGTCTAGTTTCTGTCAACTTAGACAACTGGCCAAGGTGAAACGATTTCTTTCATGACATCATTTTGAGATTTTAATCCATGCTTTTATCACTAATTGCCTGGACTATTGCAATGCACTTTATATTGGGCTGAATCAGACTCTGCTTACTCGCCTACAGATGGTGCAGAATGCTGCTGCTCGACTTTTGGCTGGTGTTAGAAGGTGCGAGCACATTACACCAGTTTTGGCCTCAATTCATTGCCTCCCAGTTCGTTTTAGAATTGATTTTAAAATTCTTTTATTTGTTTTTAAATGTCTTCATGGCCTTGCCCCGCTATATCTGTCTGACCCGCTCCATTTATATGCCCCTTCACGCTCACTCAGGTCAGCTGATTTGTCACTGTTGGTTATCCCAAGGTCAAAGAGGAAGCGTAGAGGTGACCGAGCTTTTTCAGTCGTTGCCCCGAGACTGTGGAATGATCTTCCTTTGCACATTAGGCAGGCTGATTCTCTCTCTGCTTTTAAATCGTCTCTTAAAGCACATTTTTTCTCTTTGGCATTTAATGCAGCTTGACACTTTTTTTGTGTGTGTGTGTGTGTGTGTGTGTGTGTGTGTGTGTGTGTGTGTGTGTGTGTGTGTGTGTGTGTGTGTGTGTGTGTGTGTGTGTGTGTGTGTGTGTGTGTGTTTTTGCTTTTAACTGTAACTTTTTATTTATTATTTTAACTTGCCTGTTTTTGTTGTGTACAGCACTTTGGTTGTTGGTGCATTTTAAAGTGCTTTATAAATAAATTGAGAGAAATTGAGAATTGAGGTATGTCACAGAGTCTTAAACATACTGTTTCAGCATACATTTTGCTTATAGTAGTGTAGAGTGCACAGCCATAGAATTCTGGGACTTGCGATCTTTAACATGAACCATCATGTTTTAGGACAATGTGACCCCTTTTTAAAATAAGTTTAAAAATGTTAGGGAGGTGGGAGTCAGTTGAAAGTCTATTCAAGTGTGCCTGTACTGCTGCCCTTGGGATACAGATATTATTCATAATTCACTGTGAGCCTGAATTTCAGACGTGTTAGGAAAGCTCAGAAGGCACAATGACAGTGTAGGAGAAGGACATGGAGAGGAAAAACTGTGAGAAATCATAATATGATGACAAAAGTTCACATAAAAATGAGAAGTCTGCAGTGATGCAGCTATAATTTAATGAGCTTGCGTCATTTGTGGGATACAACAGTGATGCAACAGACAAGAGCACAGAGCATATATTTCTTTTTTTTTCTCAAACACCAATAATTACCTTCAGCTCACTAAAGAGACAGTTATAATTTGTGGTTTGCATGTCACCGGGACTGAAGATGCACAGTCTGCAATACGGACATCTTACGGTTGGTGTTTTTGAAAAGAGCCATAATCCCATGGTTCATTCTGAATACTCGTGCTCGCACACTGTCTTAGTGATTACCATGAAAACAGCCAAACCCTCGTCTCCGTCAGTGATGGAAAAACACTTCAGGCAGGTGAAAGCAGCCCCGGGAGGAAGTGGAATTATCATTTTTGGAGAATACAGTGTGGATGAAACCCTTTTCTACAAAAAAATTAAAAATCCTGATTGCACTGGGCAGAGCTGACAGCCTCTTGGCTTCTTCATTTCAGTGTGTGTGTGTGTGTGTTTCATGCACATAATTGCTTCGCCCTCTGTATTCGCTTGGGGTCAAGAACTCTCCTCCCTGATATTTTACATTGGACGGGATGATTAAAAGCATTGATACGGCTCTCACAGTCACCATAAAGAGCAGGTTACTGTTTCCTTATACACTCTCAGTGTTATTTGTGTCCAACACTAAGATTTAACCCCAGTGTTAAAACATTTTGCACAGTGGGGTACTTCCACTGATAAGCATCCTCTGAAATAATATACGTAAACAGGAATCTCCATAATTATTCAAATCCCAAACATTGCCTCAAGTCCTAATTTTTACCTGCCTCGTTGGAGGCAGAGCAGCTCTAAGAATTGCCTGACTCCATGTGTCTATGTCAAGATATCAAATACACACACAAAGACTGTGTAGTAAGGTATAACTTGGTAGAGAAGGTCACCTCATGGATACCTCAGACAAGTTCAGGGTTAGACATGTTTCAAATTTTAATTTGAACCCTCAGGGGGCAGAGACTCTGAAAACTTGTGTGTATGATATCTTGGGAAAGATTTAAGATATCAAGGTGAAACTTGATACACATGGTCACTTCAGTAAGACCTCAGATAAGTTCAGCTTTGGGCATGTTTTGGTTCTCGCTGTTTCCACCAGGTGTCCGAGTCTCCGAAAACTAATGCACACATTCAAACCGACACAGCTTTGGGTAAGTACTGTTTGTTCGTGGTAATGTTTTGTTTTGATGCAGTAAGCATCTAGAGAGTCAAAATAAATGACTAAACACATTAGCAGATGAAAACTAGAATTTAGGCATTTACATTTTAATGAAGGAAAGTTTAGCACAAATTAAACAATAATTGACTGTGACTGCTGTTGTCCGAGTGGCCTCCACAATACTGTATTCCATTTTTACTAATAAAGTTCTGTAAATTCTACTGTACACACTGTGGCTTTAAGACCAGAACATCTGAAATTAGTTTATTCATTCCAGTGTGTGCACTCTCTCAAGTGTGTTTGAAAAACTGTACATAAAATAGCCTACAAACGTCTATGGCTTTGACAGCATTAATGAACACTCCACCTTTTTGAGACGTCTGATTTATTCTGAACAAGTGAGACACAAAGGACACGTCTCCCCAACGCAGACATGATTAAGCTCACATGCCATGAATGTTCAACAACATGACGTATCCTTACTTGTCATTTTAATGGTTTACCATTAGCGTCTAACTGAGCCATGTTTGTTTGCTCATCCACACAAGTCTGATGCGAGAATTAAAACCAAGTAACAGTCATCATCATTATCACTGCAATAAAAAGAAGATAAAAGATTTAAAACAAAAGTTCCATCTCCATGGTGATATTATTGGCTGGCAACAGGATGTAAGTTTTTATGACTTTATTGTTTTGTCAAGATGTTCAATGTTTGCTGGCTGAAATAAACTATTGAAAGACAATTCTACAAAAATAAAACCCTCATCGCTGGCAGCACGGTGGCTTTATGGTTAGGGCTGTTGCCTCACAGGAAGAGGGTCGTGGGATTGCTTCCCACCTGAGGCTTTTCTGTGTGGAGTTTGCGTGTTCTCCCCCGTGTTTGTGTGGGTTCCCTCCGGGTGTTCCGGCTTCCTCCCACATCCAAAGACATGCAGGTTAGGTGGATTGGAAACTTTTTAAACAGGGTGAGATGCGCTGGGTTGGTATGGTGATACTCAAAAGTTCCTGGCTGAGTGCCGTTATTTTTAAGTTTTCCCTGGTGAATGAGAGGGCTGCATCTATGCAACTTTGTGTCGCTAAGAGGAATCTGACGGTTTGTGCATATGCACCAAACAGCAGTTCAGATTATCCAGCCTTCTTGGAGAGTGGTATACTAGAAAAGGTTTGTGATGGACACTCCTTAGTTCTACTGGGGGGCTTCAATGGTCACATGGGCAACAATGGTGAAACTTGGAGGGGAGTGATTGGGAGGAATGGTCCCCTGATCTGAACCTGAGTGGTGTTGTCTTGTTGGACTTTTGAGCTGGTCATGGATTGTCCATAACAAACACCTTGTTCGAGGGTGTTCATAAGTACACGTGGTACCAGAACACCCTAGGTCAAAGGTCAATGATTGATTTGTACTCGCATCAGCAGACCTGCGACCTTGTGTCTTGGACACTCGGCTGAAGACAGGGGTGGAGCTGTCAACTGATCACTACCTGGTGATGAGTAGGCTCAGCTGGAGGGGTAAGCCGCTGAGCCCACCTGCAAGATCTAAGTGTGGTGAGGGTTTTCTGGGAACATTTGGTGCCTGGTGAGACAGCCTTCAACTTACACCTCCAGAAGAAACTTCTCCCAGATCCCGAGGGAGGTTGGGACATGGAACCTGAGTGGTCCATATTCAAGGGCTCCATTGTTGACGCGGCTGCTTTGAGCTGTTGCCAGAAGGTTACACAATGTTGTGTATCCTGTGTGTGTGTGTGTGTGGGGGGGGGGGGGGGGGGGGGGGGTAGTGCTGTGGGAGTATGTGGTCCCAGATTTGCTCAGAGTTGCATCTCTGCTTTTTGCAGATGATGTGGTTCTTTTGGCTTCAGCAGGAGGTGACCAATGATAAGCACTGAGCAGGTTTAAGAGAAGAGTTATTGCCTCAAGTGGAGGAGTTTAAGTATCTCAGGGTTTTGTTCACGAGTGGGGATAAGTTGGAGTGTGAGATTGATAGATGGATTGGGGTAGTGTTTGATGTATTACAGATGCTGTACTGGACCATTGTAATGAAGAAAGAGCTGAGCCAGAACTTAGGTGAGGCTCTCAATTTACCAGTCAATTTACACTCCTAGTCTCACCTATGGTCATGACCTTTGGGTACAAGTGCTATAGAGAAGGATTTTCTTTCACCAACACATCAGATCTAGGCTTGCATCTCAGATGTACCTTCTGGCAAATTGTAGCTGAACTTTCAGGTCTTCTTTTTAAGAAAACCTTCCTCTATACCATGTCATCATCACTCACTCATCTTCAGCTACCTAGTGCTGGGTCTTCCCCGGGGTCTCCTTCCAGATGGACATGCCTGGAACACCTCCCTAGGGAGGCACCCAGGGGGAATCCTTACCAGATGCCCGAACCACCCTAGCTGGCTCCTTTCAACGCAAAGGAGCAGCGGCTCTACTCCGAGCTCCCCACAGATGACTGAGGTTCTCATCCGATTTCTAAGGGAGACACCAGCCACCCTCCTAAGGAAGCCCATTTCGGCCGCTTGTACTCGTGCTCTAGTTCTTTCAGTCATGACCCAACTGTCATGACCATAGGTGAGAGTAGGAACGAAGATTGATCAGTTGATCAAGAGCTTCGCCTTTTGGCTCGGCTCCCTTTTTGTCACAACAGTACAGCAGAGCGAATGCAATAATGCCCCTGCTGCACAGATTCTCCAGCCAATCTCACGCTCCACTGTCCACTCACACGTGAACAAGACCCCGAGGTACTTGAACTGGCTGAGGCCAACCCCCACCGGAAACGAGTCCAACTTACTGCCGAGCACCTGAAAACAGCTCTCGCTTTGTGAGTACAGAGATTGGATAGCCCTGAGAAGGGACCCCCCCCCCCCCCCTCTCTCTCTCTCTCTATATATATATATATATTACTATTCAGTGGTCACCACATGGAAATACGTTATACGTTAGGGTGGGGGAAAGGAGTAAGATTAGGTTAAGGTTAGGGTTGGGGGAAGGAATAGGGTTAGGAATAGTGAGTTAAAAAAAAACCCCCGTCATGAAAATTTGACTCATTTCATCACGGGAGCACGAAAAAAAAAAACCATGAGACTGGGTTGGTATGTCATATCCAACGATATTGTCCATTGAAGGTCACAACAGGAGCAACAGAACAAACTACAGCAACAACTCACTGACTCACCTTCAGATGCTTACTCCAATTAAGGGTCACAGAGGACTGGAGTCTATCCCAGCAGTCACAGGGTGTGAGGCATGGTACACCCTGGACAGGACGGGATGTGGGAGGAAGCTGGAGGGAACCCACGCAAACATGGGGATAACATGCAAACTCCACACAGAAAGGCCACAGGTGGGAATCGTTCCCATGACCTTCTTGCTGTGAGGCAACAGTGCTAACCACTAAACCACTGTGCTGTCAACAGCAACAACTACAAACCAAGAGCAATCAGAGATTTTTGATGTCCACTAATCCAGATCCGGATCACCTCCAAAATTCAGTGGAGTCTTCAATGCCCTAATATCTATCAGTGGTGCAAATTTGGCGAGAATTCAGGAAGTAATTTTGAAGTAATCCTTCAAAGCCTATATAAAAGGAAATCTTGGTCCAGAATCCCGATCCAGATCACCTCCAAAATTCAGTCACGTCTTCCATGTTCTAATATCTATGTGTGGTGCAAATTTGGTGAGAACATCTGAAGTAGTTCAGATGTAATCCTTCAAAACCTATATAAAGTGAAATCTTGATCCAGAATCCAATCCAGGTCACTTCCAAAGTTTAATGGGTTCGTCCATGGCCTAATATCAATCTTCAAATTTCATTAAAATCCGTGCAGTAGTTTTGACATAATACTGCTAACAGACAGACAGACATGGCGGACGTAATTTCTTCCATGGCTTAATATGTACCCATGGTGAAAATTTGATGACAATCCCTGAAGTAGTTGACATAAACCTTCAAAGCCTATATAAAGTGAAAATCTGGATCACCTCCAAAATTCAGTGGAGTCTTCCATGGCCTAATATGCATCCGTGGTAAAAAAAAAAATTTGGTGAGAATCGTGAAGTAGTTTTGACATACAGTAATCCTTTAATGTCTGTATAAAGTGAAACTTTATTTAGAATCCAGAATCCGGATCAAGGTCACCTCCAAAATTTAATGGGTTCTTCCATGGCCTAATATGTATCTAAATGGTAAATGGACTGCATTTATATAGCCCTTTCCCATCTGCATCAGATGCTCAAAGCGCTTTACGAATAATGCCTTACATTCACCCCGATGTCAGCGTGCTGTCATACAAGGCGCTCACGACACACCGGGAGCAATAGGGGATTAAGGGCCTTTCCCAAGGGCCCTTATAGTGCAGCAGATAACTGAAACAATCCTTCACATGGTGATACAAGCACCAGATTTGGCATGAAGGTTCTTCATAAATCACTGTTTGAGAAAAAAGTGCTGGCCAAGTGAAAATCCAATATGACAGCCAGGTAGGGGTCAACGACGAATGACACAGGGTCACAATTTAAAAATGCTCCAATCATATCAAAAGCTATACCAAATTATGTGTCTGATCACAAACATTCCAAAAAGGTATAGTTTGGACTATCTATGACTGAATGTTGTGGAGTTATGGGGTAAAAACAGCAAGAATGGTAAGAAAGGTCAGTTTCAGTTTGCACAGGAGTCAAAAGTTAAAGTTGCTCCAATTTTGGTAGAAAGTGGTGCAAAATATTGGTTGAACTAATACAATTAATACATGGAATAGTTTTGACTGTGCTGAATGCTTGGTTTGCAGAATAAATGTCAAACAATGTTGACGTCCATTGGATTCTATGGCATATGACGTGTTACCCTGTAACGTGACAACTAAGCATGACACATGGTGCAAACTATTCCTTTTAAACCCCTATTAACTCAACCAATAATTTGCATCACATTTTACAAAAATTGGAGCAGCTTTAACTTTTGACCCCTGTACAAACTGAAACTGACCTTTGTCACCATTTTTGCTGTTTTTACCTCATAACTCCATAACATTCAATCATAGATAGTCCAAACTATACCTTTTTGGAATAGTTATGATCAGACAAATAATGTGTTATACTTTTCAATATGATAGGAGCATTTTTAAATTTTGACCTCTGTGTAATTCTTCATTGACCCCTACCTGGCCACCATATTGGATTTTCAAGTGGCCAGCACGTTTTTCTAAAACACTGATTTACAAAGAATATTCATGCTAAATCTGATGCTTGTATAACCAAGTCTGGCCAAAAGTCATAGTTATCTGCTCTACTATTAGTGATTTTCCAGTCAGGCTGGGATTTGAACCTGGGATGTTCTGGTCTCAAGCCCAACACTTAACCACAAGACCATCACCTCTCCCATCTGTGGAGAAAATTTCCTCAAAAGACTTGCAGTATTTTTGACATAATCCTGCTAACAGACCGACAAATAAATAAACAGCGATTTTATTTCGTCCTTGGTGGATATAATGAAATTTGAAGAAATCTACATGTGACATGGAATAGAATTATTGAACCATCTTTAGAGGTTGATAGATTCTCTCATGAGTTAAGTCTTTAAGAATGATTTCAACCTTCTCCCACGTTGGGCATTGGGTACAACAGTGCCCAGTTATACACAAACTGCCTGCTACTTGTGTCTCTGGTATGGTTAATAGTTTCATTTTAAACCAAAAAAGGACTGACTAGCAGTCGGCTTCTCTGTCCACTGCAGTGTAACGCCTGCTGTGATCATCTTGGAATCACCAAGCAAACCATAACTGAACATCAGGCTTAACCTGGCAAGAATCTTTCTTAAGAATACTGTTTGTGCAAACGCAGCCTCTCAACAAGCTCCTGAAGTGCAATCGGCTGCTGCCGTGTCACCCTGACTAGAGAGCAAAGCACACAAGGACGGACAGATGAATAATGTTACGGACACTCTGACAGATGACAGATACGAGCGACAGAATGTGAGCTGGAGGCAGCACAGACAGTCGGGCACCAAACCTGACAATGGAGGGTGTTTGAAATGGCTGCTGCTGCTAAGGCCCTCTAATCTCAATGTGCTGACATGTTAATTGTTGAGAAGAAGGGACTCCACTAACAGACAGTAAGGGTAAAACAGATTACCCACAAATCACGTGCTAATTACAAAATGGGGTGTGTGACTGAAAACAGAACATGTATACCATGAATTTTATCAGTGCAGGTCGAGGTGACAGACAAGACTGACTTGCTCATGATAACCTGCTGCCTCGGGAAAAGTGAAGCAAATGAACAGATGCATAATTCAACCACATATCCATCACCATACTCAAAAAGTCCTCCAGCAATCCCACAGAAAATTTTGTCAATAGATCATTTACAGTAAACTCACAGGTTTCCAGTGATCCTGTGGGACCAATTTCCACTAGATACAAGAGAACTTGGCCCGGGGGAAAAGGTCGGCCCCTATACAATTTCACTTATGGTGTATCCGTAAAATATTCACAGCGCTACACTTTTTTCCACATTTTGCTATGTTACTGCCTTATTCCAAAATGGATGAAATTCATTTTTCCCCTCAAAATTTTACTCACAACACCCCATAATGACAACATCAAAAATGTTTTTTGTGAAATTTGTGCAATTTAATTAAAAATAAAAAATAAGAAATCACATGCATGTATGCATAAGTATTCACAGCCTTTGCGCAGTACTCTGTTGATGCACCTTTGGCAGCAGTTACATATGATGACACAAGCTTGGCACACCTATCTTTGCGTCATTTTGCCCATTCCTCTTTGCAGCACCTCTCAAGCTCCATCAGGTTGGATGGGGAGCATCAGTGCACAGCCATTTTCAGATCTCTCCAGAGCTGTTCAATCGGATTCAGGTGTGTGCTCTGGCTGGGCCACTCAAGGACATTCACAGAGTTGTCCTAAAGTCACTCCTTTGATATTGTGGCTGTGTGCTTACGGTCATTGTCCTGCTGAAAGATGAAGCATCGTCCCAGTCTGAGGTCAAGAGTGCTCTGGAGCAGGTTTTCATCCAGGATGTCTCTGGACATTGCTGCATTCATCTTTCCCTCAATCCTGATTAGTCTCCCAGTTCCTGCTGCTGAAAAAACATCTCCACAGCATGATTCTGCCACCACCATGCTTCACTTTAGGGATGGCACCTGGTTTCCTCCAAACATGACACCTGGCATTCACGCCAATGAGTTCAGTCTTTGACTTATCAGACCAGAGAATTTTGTTTTTCATGGTCTGAGAGTCCTTCATGTGTCTTTTGGAAAACCCCATGCAGACTGCCATGTGCCTTTTACTAAGGAGTGGCTTCCGTCTGGCCACTCTACCATACAGGCCTGATTGATGTATTGCTGCAGAGATGGTTGTCCTTCTGGAAGGTTCTCGTCTCTCCACAGGGGAATTCTGGAGCTCTGACAGAGTGACCATCAGGTTCTTGATCATCTCCCTGACTAAGGCCCTTCTCCCCCGATTGCTCAGTTTAGATTGTCAGCCAGCTCTAGGAAGAGTCCTGGTGGATCTGAACTTCTTCTATTTTAATATGATGGAGACCACTGTGCTCATTGGGACCTTCAAAGCAGGAGAAATGTTTCTGTACTCTTCTCCAGATTTGTGTCTTGAGACAATCCTGTCTCAGATGTCTACAGACAATTCCTTTGACTTCATGCTTGGTTTGTGCTCTGACATACACTGTCAACTGTAAGACCTTATATGTAGACAGGTGTGTGCCTTTCCAAATCATGTCCAATCAGTTGGATTTACCCCAGTTGGACTCCAATTAAGCTGTAGAAACATCTCAAAGATGATCAGTGGAAATAGGATGCACCTGAGTTAAATTTTGAGCTTCATGGCAAAGGCTGTGAATACTTACATACATGTGATTTCTTATTTTTTTTATTTTTAATAAATTTTCAAAAATCTTAACTTTTTTCACATTGTCATTATGGGGTATTATGTGTAGAATTTTGAGGGAAAAAATGAATTTCATCCATTTTGGAATAAGACTGTCACATAAAAAAATGTGGAAGAAGTGAAGCACTATGAATACTTTCTGGATGCACTGTAAAGATACTTGTTCAGTAGTTGTACAGGGAAATCTTCCCTGTGCAGCCGTGAGCCCAGTGAACCAAGCATTGAGTATTCCTGACCGTTTCTGTGCGTCTGCTCTCCAGGACCACTGATCTGAATGATTCTTGATCACTGGCTATGATGAATGTATTTATTATAAAGGATTCTAAATAAAATTATTGTTGTCACCTTCTCAGACAATGTAGACATCCTCATCTCTTGATAAAAAAGAAGAAATAGTTAAAGTTCTAAACTTGGATCAGTTTTGCTTTTTCTCTTTTTCGTACTTTTCGTGATTTTGACAACTTTTTGTATTTCAGTAACACTGAACATGATGTGAAATATCTTTGCAGATGCAATAGGTGTAATGATTAAAAACCCCAGCAGTGTCAGCTTCTCCAGGCAAAGTTCACACCCGGGGGGAGTATTCCCGGGGTCTCTTGTTACCTTTGCATGCCGTCATCGTCGTGGTCCAGCCAAACTGTTGAGCATGTCCAAGTGAAAATGAGGATTTGCTTTTTTTACTGACTTAACTTTTGGAAGTAGCTCATCCTGGACCCAAGGATGAGGTGTCTCTCTGTCTGTCCATCCGTCCATCTATCACAAAATTTACCTCCTCTCTCAGTTTTCAAGGGATTTTAGTTCTGATTGTTTTGTTTGGAAGAACTTAACGCTGTGCACAAAACTTGGTTGTTGTTTTGTGAAATTGCCCCAAATGAGCTTGTAATTAATCTGACTTTAACAAGTTTTTGATGCTCACTTGAGGAAAATTTGTATCTCCTCCTTCAGTGTTCATTGGATTTCAGTTCTGTTTTAGGTAGAACTCTCCTTCAGGAACAAAACTTGGTTGTTTGTTGATTTTTACATTATAAATACAGTTTGTTTCCAACTTTGTTTATTTTCAGCAAGACTATAACTCCTCCCTTAATTGTCATCTCAGTACTTGGTTGTCATTTTGTGTAACATTAAAAACAGTGTAATTAGTTTAATTTTATGATTGTTGAAGACCTCATGGGCCAGAATGAGCTCCTACATTATTGACATTCTGGTTAAGATTCAAGATGCAAACAACTTTATTGATCCCTAAAAGGGCAATTCATGGTTAATTACTTACTTTAATTGACTGCTCACATACACAGACGTGATACTCAGAATGGTTATTTATCTCTACCAAATATGGTCACACACCAAAGACAAGCACATATTCTCTCATAAAACTGACAAGGTTTTATTGATATATATTTGACCTTCAGAGAGCAGTGTTTATCTGTGCCATTTAATTTTGTGCAGTAGTTATTTTTTTGTGTGCATACAAAAATCCACTTCTGCTCCTACCAGAGGCCGTTCCTGTTGTGAGCTCTACATGATGCTATCCTGACAGCCTCTTCTAGAATCATCAGGATGAGCTGTGTTTAATAAGACTGCAGTGTTTTATGTTTTTCTTTGTAGATATAGGAAGTTCCAACTCTTCCATTTTGTTGGCCAGTGATTTTGCATTCTTGATGAAAAGACATAGCAGCGGAGGTTTGTGTGTATCTCTCCGTAGCCTTAGCCAGCCAAGTAACTTTGTTGTTGCATCTCCTAAATCGTTTTCCAGGTTTGAGAGTAACCCCTCAATCGGGCTGCGCCAGAATTTATTTTTTTATATATGTTTTTGTTTGTCTTCAGCTGCCCCAGTCGGTGTTGCCAAAGTAGATCCAAGAAAGATCCACTTTGGAATTTGACAAAAGTGTTATTGATGGATTTCCCTGCTTCTCCATGGAAAAATGTGTGCAGCTCCTGGTTTTCCAAACAGTCTCCCAACCAATTACTAATCAGTAATTAGTAATTGGTTACACACATTTTATTTTGGCTCATATGATCCTCATTTCTCAGTGTTTGTTAGAGATCTGCTGTTTCACATAACTTTTGATGTCTATTCTTATCAGTAGCATCTAATTTGTTGGAAAAAATTTGGATGAATTCTTTGTCCATGGCGTTGTTGATTCCTGCAAACATTGCATGGCACAAAGGCTTATGGGTAACCAGGGCAGCTTGACCTGGTTGCCCAGTAATTCCATAAAAGATAAATAGAATAGATTAGAGCAAAAAATTATTGGTTATGTTCAACTTTTAAAAAAATGGTACCAGTTTGTTCCCCATGTCATGAGGATTCAAAATATATATAGTTTTTAGGGCTATATATTATAGTTTGGGAGTTTATAGCAACAGACAGACAGACAGACAGAATTAGCCCTTTATGTATATAGATGTGGCATCCCTTACAAAAGAGCTATAGGAATCCTACAGGATGTCTATTGGAAATTTTAATAGCTTTTTTTTTTTTTCCCCTGTAGTAATCTGTAATTCTATAGCAATCCTACAAGAATATGAAGGATGTCAGAAAATGAGTCCAAAAGCAAGACAACAGTGAGAGTGGTGAAGTCTGAATAAAAATATTCACTCTATTATGAATGATCACGGTTGGGCGAATACAAAGTGAGCAATCTGTCGGTTTACCACTTAACTCTTCAACAGTACAAGCACTGGCCAATATGGAAAAAAAATTGGACAGTGTTTTGCAAAGACAAAAGACGGGGGAATGTCGAAATCCAACCAAATAAGCCTCCCCCCACTCACCAATAAAAGCCAAATATTAAATAATAATATGTTCACTCGTCTTCAAGCTGCCAGGCTGGAAAAAAAAAGTCAAACAGTTGATTTAGTCACATCCTCTAAACTGACTTTAAGAAAGTCAATCAAGAAATAACATTTCTCTTTATTACTGTCTCCAGACTGAAATGAACAGATTAAAAAAAAATTAAAATTATTACAAGAATCCTAGAAGATTCCTATAGGGTTCCTACAGTAATCCTATAAGAAAATTTAAGATTCTCTGAGCAGAATTCTGCATCGGAGTGGTCAGGATTGGACTGTTTGTGTGAGATTTAGTCAGACTGTGCCAAGCCCGGTGGGTGACGGGGTCACACGAGACTCCCTGCTCACCTGTGATCACCAATTGTTGTCATGACAACAGACGACATGGCCAGAAGGCACAGCTGCCACAGTGAGTACCTTTGACTATCCTGGGTAAATACAAACCTGCATTTTGCATTTTCTGAGCCATTTAACTGCTGAGAAGAAACATTTAAGTCACATTTTTACTTTGATACTGTTATAATTAAAGAGATTTATCCATTGACATTTTGTGTTTTGGGATTTGTGTTGCCAGGTTACTCCCTCCGGTGTTGACGGTGTCACATTTAATGAAGTCAGGCTTCACTGAACCCAAGTAGTGTTTGTTGAATTAAGATCAGCTGCAAGGTAATAGAGTAACTAAACTTAGTCATTTTTCATGGTGGAAGCTCGTTATTTTACAGTACAGTGGACTGAACACTGATGTTGTACTTGAAGGCTTTTGGAGGATGAATTCACTTTTTCTACAACCTTCACCACACAAAACATTTTTTTAAGACCAGTGCACAACAGTAGTGCATGCTGGGATATTATTTTTAGTCCTGTGTGTTTGTGTGTCTGTGAACAAAATAATTCAAAGTACAAATATATGGTGGCCAAGATGAGCCAGCCCAGTTCCATGCAGATATGGCGGGCTCATTCTAAGCTCATGCAAACACATCTCTTCATTATTACAGGTTATTTATACTCCAATGAACAGATGGTTATTCATAGTATATTCCATCCCTGCCAATACACGCCCCTAAATCCTCCACATTTTACTTTCCAATATGTGGTTCTCATTTCGGTATAAAGAAAAAAAAAAAAATCAGAAAAAAATCAATCCAGTGCATGTACAGAGCTAACAATAAACTGTACATGACTTCTGAAAGACGAGTTCTGAGAAGAAAGGGGATGTGATCACAGTCAGGACTGTTCGTGCAGCAGACTCAAACTCTGTGCATTTTCTGTCATACTACAAACCATTGCAAATGTGATTTTCTGCCAGGCTTTTTTTCTGCTAACGAGTATGTTGTTGGAATAAATGGAACAATTTAAATGACACTAAACAAAAGCCACAAAAAGCAAAGGCTCTTTCTGGTGAGATCAGGATTCGAGCACATGCTGTATCTTTTTTCAGTTCAGCAAAAACAACTGTTTTATATATTTTTAGTTTGATCATGCAAGGTAATAGTACTAATGGCAATCTGACATTTGACCCCAGTAATCTTGACCTTTACTCAAATGATTCACATCTAGCTGGCCATGCTAGGGCAATTCTGGAATCTACCTGTGTGTCCCACATTTGATCCAGATCAGGCTGAAAATCAAATTCTTTGACTTTTCCTGAAGTGAATACTTTAAGGGAAATTTCAGGGTCAGCCTTCATTAACGTACCAAGTCTGATAGAAAACACCACAAAGACCTGGGAGGAGTTGACCAACAGACAGGCAGACATGACCTTAACCCCAGTCATTCACTTTTTGGCAAATTTGACCTTGTAGGGCAATTCCAGAACCCACCCTCATATATGTGCCACGTTGGTTATAAATTGAAGTGAAAAAACAAATTTGACCTTTGACACTATGACCTTGACTTTTGGCAAATTTGATCTCACCTGGGCAATTTCAGAACACATATGTGTGCTATGTTTGGTGGATGTCAAAACTTTGACATTTGTGAACTTTATGTTGAACATGATGCCAAAACAGCTCACACCTCCGGCAGAGCTTCTCGAGCATCCCTGTGGAGGTTGGGGGCATTGAACCAGAATGGGCAATGTTCAAATCTTCCATTGCTGAAGCTGCAGCGGGGAGCTGTGGCCTGAAGGTCTTAGGTGCCTCAAGGGGCGGCAACCCTCGAACACCGTGGTGGACACCGGTGGTCAGGGAAGTCGTCCAACTGAAGAAGGAGCCCTTCCGGGATATGTTATCTCAGAGGACTCCAGAGGCAGTTGCAAGGTACCGACAGGCCCGAAGGGCAGCAGCCTCTGCTGTGGGGGAGGCAAAGCAGCGGGTGTGGGAGGAGTTCGTAGCAACCATGGAGAAGGACTTTCGGTCAGCTCCAAGGTGCTTCTGGTGGGCCGTGAGGCACCTCCGGAGGGGAAAACGGGGAACCATCCAAGCTGTCTACAATAAGGATGGGACTCGACCTCAACTGAGGATGTAATCCGGCGCTGGAAGGAACACTTTGAGGAACTCCTGCATCAGACCGGAGTGCCCTCTATGGTAGGGGCAGAGCTGGAAGCTGATGGAGATTTTCATCAATTTCCCTGGTGGAAGTCACTGAGGTAGTCCAACAACTCCGCAGTGGCAAGGCTCTGGGGGCTGATGAGATCAGTCCAGAAATGCTGAAGGCTCTGGGTGTGGAGGGATTGTCTTGGATGAGATGTCTCTTTAACACTGCATTGAGGTCTGGGACAGTGCCTAAGGAGTGGCAAACTAGGGTGGTGGTCCCCATATTTAAAAAGGGGGACCAGAGAGTGGGTGCCAACTACAGGGGCATCACACTACTCAGCCTCCCTGGTAAAGTCTACTCCAGGGTACTGGAAAGGAGGGTTCAGCCGATAGTCGAACCTGTGATTGAAGAGGAACAATGCGGGTTCTGTCCTGATCGTGGATCAACTGGCCGGCTCTTTACTCTCACAAGGATTCTGGAGGGTGCCTGGGAGTATGCCCACCCAGTCTACATGTGTTTTGTGGACTTGGAGAAGGCGTATGATTGGGTACCCCTGGAGATACTGTGGGAGGTGCAGGGAGAGTATGGAGAGAGGGGATCCCTTCTCAGGGCCATCCAATCTCTGTACTTGCAAAGCGAGAGTTGTGTTTGGGACCTCCAACACTCACTGGATCGTTTGCAGCCAAGTTTGAAGCACCTAGGATGAGGATCAGCACCTCTAAATCTGAGGCCATGGTTCTCAGCAGGAAACCGATGGATTGTCTCCTCCGGGTAGGGAATATAGCCTTGCATCATGTGAAGGAGTTCAAGTACCTCGGGGTCTTGTTCACCAGTGAGGGGATGATGGAGTGTGAGATTGGCCGGAGAGTCGGTGCAGCAGGGGCAGTATTGCATTCGCTCTACTGCACAGATTTGACGAAAAGGGAGATGACCCAAAAGGCGAAGCTCTCGATCTACTGGTCAATCTTCGTTCCTACTCTCACCTGTGGTCATGAGTGTTGGGTCATGACCGAAAGAACTAGATCGCGAGTACAAGCGGCCGAAATGGGCTTCCTCAGGAGGATGACTGGTGTCTCCCTTAGAGATAGGGTTAGAAATTTGGTCATCCGTGGGGAGCTCGGAGAAGAGTCGCTGCTCCTTCACGTTGAAAGGAGCCAGCTGAGGTGGTTCGGGCATCTGGTAAGGATGACTCCTGGATGCCTCCCAAGGGAGGTGTTCCAGACATGTCCATCTGGGAGGAGACTGGCCTGGGAACGCCTCGGGATCCCCCAGTCAGAGGTGGTCAATGTGGCCCGGGAAAGGGAAGTCTGGGGTCCCCTGCTGGAGCTGTTGACCCGCGACCCAAACCCGGAAAAGCAGTTGAAGATGAGTGAGTGAGTGATGATGCCAAAACAAACACATTAACAGCAGTTCCAGGTTTGATGTTCATCCAGATACCATGTTTATTTAGTGGAAATAGAACAAAGGACATGGGAGGAGCAGCGGAACAAACAGTAATGTAACATTTTAACTCTTGAATGGATTTCTCACAACTCAGATCAGTCATCTTTTATCCTTTGGCTTGAAATAAAAAAAATCAACATGAGACTAATGTACTTGGTGTCTGTTGGCACATTTAGCAGGGGAACGAGGCAAATTGAGTTGGCTACTGTCCTCAACCCAGCAGCACAACAAGCTGTTCTGTGCAACATTATGTCTTCAAACACAGTCAGATGCTTTAATGTGAACACGAGCGTGTTGCCTGTGGGGATCCACAGGCTCTAGATTAGGTAGTGTTTATAAAATAGGTAGCTGACACTTTTCAAGGGTGGTAATAAATTAAGCAAAGCTTGTATAATGAGTTGGAATGGTGTGTGATTCCAGAATGCTTTTAGAACGTTAGACCTCAACAGTTTTTAGAAGAGGAACACAACCCTTTTATTTCCTGTTAAATGTGTAATTTTTTTTGAGTGTTAATTTACTGTCTTAATGTATTTATAAATGAAGTTCTTGTTGTCGTATACACACTATTATTATTATTATTTTATTTTTTCTTCTATTTTTTCATTTGATTTTTAAATGGAGCACAATGGAAAGAAGTATTTTCACTTTCTTGTGTCATCCATGCATTTTACATTGTACCTACAAAATAAAATCTCTCATCACACTCATGTTTTTAATATAAAGATGACTTACTGGCCCCTGCTGGAATGGCGTGTGAGTCCATAAAGTAGTTAGCAACATCCATTGTTCCATATTCGCAGTGTTCATCCTTGACCCAAAATACATAAGCATACCATACGGCAAATGTCAGCTCTCCACAGTTTCTATGTGATCGAAGTTGCACCTATGCACGCACAGCTGCTGTAAGCAAGTGCTTTTAATCTGACAAACAAAGATGGTGGCAGAAGACATTAAAAACACTCCACATTTAACTCATGGTAACAGCAACATGAGACGTAACTAAACTGACTAAACCAATTGAGCTACAAAAACACAATAAATCAGAAACACTAACAACACTGTTAAAGTAACATGAACCACAATAACAACAATAAAAACCATGAAATCCCATGGTGCACTGCAGCACAATGTCCATTGTATACTGGTTAGCTAAAATTGCTCATTTCTCCAAAAATATTTGTCCTATCAACTTTCCATTTTGCAACATTCATCCTTGACCCAAAATACATAAGCATACCAAACAGCAAATGTCAGCTCTCCCTGGTTTTTGCGTTATCAAAGCCATACACATGCATGCACACATGCACACGGAGGCCACTTGGCTATTATAATATACACTCAACAAAAATATAAACGCAACACTTTTGGTTTTGCTCCCATTTTGTGTGAGATGAACTCAAAGATCTAAAACTTTTTCCACATACACAATATCACCATTTCCCTCAAATATTGTTCACAAACCAGTCTAAATCTGTGATAGTGAGCACTTCTCCTTTGCTGAGATAATCCATCCCACCTCACAGGTGTGCCATATCAAGATGCTGATTAGACACCATGATTAGTGCACAGGTGTGCCTTAGACTGTCCACAATAAAAGGCCACTCTGAAAGGTGCAGTTTTGTTTTATTGGGGGGGGATACCAGTCAGTATCTGGTGTGACCACCATTTGCCTCATGCAGTGCAACACATCTCCTTCGCATAGAGTTAATCAGGTTGTCAACTGTGGCCTGTGGAATGTTGGTCCACTCCTCTTCAATGGCTGTGCGAAGTTGCTGGATATTGGCAGGAACTGGTACACGCTGTTGTATACGCCGGTGCAGAGCATCCCAAACATGCTCAATGGGTGACATGTCCGGTGAGTATGCCAGCCATGCAAGAACTGGGACATTTTCAGCTTCCAAGAATTGTGTACAGATCCTTGCAACATGGGGCCGTGCATTATCCTGCTGCAACATGAGGTGATGTTCTTGGATGTATGGCACAACAATGGGCCTCAGGATCTCGTCACAGTATCTCTGTGCATTCAAAATGCCATCAATAAAATGCACCTGTGTTCTTCGTCCATAACAGATGCCTGCCCATACCATAACCCCACCGCCACCATGGGCCACTCGATCCACGACATTGACATCAGAAAACCGCTCACCCACACGACGCCACACATGCTGTCTGCCATCTGCCCTGAACAGTGTGAACCGGGATTCATCCGTGAAGAGAACACCTCTCCAACGTGCCAAACACCAGCGAATGTGAGCATTTGCCCACTCAAGTCAGTTACGATGACGAACTGGAGTCAGGTCGAGACCCCGATGAGGACGACGAGCATGCAGATGAGCTTCCCTGAGACGGTTTCTGACAGTTTGTGCAGAAATTCTTTGGTTATGCAAACCGATTGTGTCAGCAGCTGTCCGAGTGGCTGGTCTCAGACGATCTTGGAGGTGAACATGCTGGATGTGGAGGTCCTGGGCTGGTGTGGTTACACGTGGTCTGCGGTTGTGAGGCTGGTTGGATGTACTGCCAAATTCTCTGAAACGCCTTTGGAGATGGCTTATGGTAGAGAAATGAACATTCAATACATGAGCAACAGCTCTGGTTGACATTCCTGCTGTCAGCATGCCAACTGCACGCTCCCTCAAATCTTGCGACATCTGTGGCATTGTGCTGTGTGATAAAACTGCAGCTTTCAGAGTGGCCTTTTATTGTGGACAGTCTAAGGCACACCTGTGCACTAATCATGGTGTCTAATCAGCATCTTGATATGGCACACCTGTGAGGTGGGATGGATTATCTCAGCAAAGGAGAAGTGCTCACTATCACAGATTTAGACTGGTTTGTGAACAATATTTGAGGGAAATGGTGATATTGTGTATGTGGAAAAAGTTTTAGATCTTTGAGTTCATCTCATACAAAATGGGAGCAAAACCAAAAGTGTTGCGTTTATATTTTTGTTGAGTATAGATGGCAATGAAATGTTAAACATCCTCTGAATATCAAAGACAAAGATAAGAAGGAGCACTCAGAGTACAACATCCACACCTTACGTGTGTGACACAGATTCATGCAAATTCATTATTTGTCATTAATAATATTATAAATACAAATTGAACAATAATATATCTTACGAAACCAGTGAAGCAGCCACAGGCAGGAAAAAGACATAAATCAACATCTCAGTCCTAGTATATGTTTGGAGCGATTGGAGTGTCTGAGTTTGCAAGTGTTATGGTTCAAGATGCAGGCTTTCAATCACTTCTTGGACTCAACCATCGGAAGTGTATATGCATGTGGTGAAAGTGTTGAACTTTCCACTTATCTGGACAGCGTCATTCATGTCTCAAGATCCTCAGCCTCTGAGACTGTGGGAAGAGCTAATGGAGTGCTGAGGTCAGTAGAGAGAGGCGTTTGGCAATGCAGGAGAATGAAAGGCCAACTTTTTAGGTGCTTCCTGTTTAACTGTGAAACTTGAAAACTATCTTGTGAGCTCAGGTGATGACTGGATACCTTTGGTGGGAGATCTTTTCAGAGGATCCTTCGGTGCTGCTAGAATGACTTTGTGTCAAGCAAACGGTTACTTATGCCCCGTTGACACCGGACTGAGATCTTTATAAGACTTACAAGATCAAGACATTTTGCCAACACTCACAAGTCTTGGCTGGTCTCAGTTGTGATCTGTTATTTGCGTTTACACCAAGCGTGCATTGTAACTGAATTGTGCAAGTGACAAATATGTCAGTATCTGCGATCAGTGATGCAACAAGAGTCATTTGAAAGTCTATTACAACCCATACACAACAAAATCACCAGTGATAAATTAGCACTGGTTATTTTTACTGTGTAGGATATATTTATTAGATGGAAATCCTGCATTGAGTTCATCCAGTGAGTCATTTGTTTGAGGGATAACCTCCAAAAACTGACTCATTGGATTGGATTCCAACTAATAAATATATATAGCCCCAACGCAAATAAAACACATCCATGCAAGATAATGCCATTTAATTTAGTTGAGACTACATATACGAGGTCTGTAAGAAAAGTATCGGACCTTTTCATTTTTTTCAAAAACCATATGGATTTGAATCACGTGTGATTGCATCAGCCAAGCTTGAACCTTCGTGCACATGCGTGAGTTTTTTCAGGCCTGTCGGTTGCGTCATTCGCCTGTGAGCAGGCCTTGTGCAAGCAGTGGTCCACCCCTCTTGTCGGATTTTATTGCGAATAAAATGTCTGAATGATTTGGAGCTTTGCTGCATCAAATTTTTCCAGAAGCTGTGAGAGACCTCCAGGTGGACACCATTCGGAAAATTCAGATGGCTTTCAGAGATGATTTTATGGGGATTACACAGATTAAGGAGTGCTCCAGCCGGTTTAAAGACCGCCCACAGCGTCTGAGAGCGTGGCGCACTCCGAGCGCCGATCGACAGGCTGAAACCCCGCTCAAACAACCAGATCATTTCCAACGTGAAGGCTTTCTTGATCCAGGACGTCGTCTGACTTTCACAAAAAAGGCAGAAGGCATGGATATCAGCACTTTTTCGGCACATTCCACTGTTACAGGAGTTTTTGTCATGGAAAGAGAAGTGGAGGGATGCGCCACGGAGCCGCTCATGACGCGGGACAAAAGCACCTACGTGTTGGTCTCACAGGATGGCTTTCAGATGGCTTTCAGATGGCTTTCGGTGGCTTTTCAGTTGTGTGACTATCCGAGAAATTGTGGATGAGCTGGACATGCCAGAACATGTCCTGTGAGGCTTCATCACGGCGTTGCTTTGCGCCACGCGGCTCTGTCCTGATGCGCGAATTCCTCCACTACTCTTTCCATGACAAAAACTCCTGTAACAGTGGAATGTGCCGTTCATTTCCAAACTGAACGCTGTGTTGATCAGGAACATCGTCTGACTACCACAGAAATTGCAGAAGACGTGGACATCAGCACTTTTTTGGCACATTGAGACAGACGTGCGGAGAAATTTGCGCATCGGGACGGAGCCGCATGGCGCAAAGCAACGCCGTGATGAAGCCTCACAGGACATGTTCTGGCATGTCCAGCTAATCCACAATTTCTCGGATAGTCACACGACTGAAAAGCCACCGAAAGCCGTCTGAAAGCCATCTAAAAGCCGTCCTGTGAGACCAACATGGAGGTGCTTTTGTCCGCACCATGAGCGGCTCCATGGCGCATCCCTCCACTTCTCTTTCCATGACAAAAACTCCTGTAAGAGTGGAATGTGCCGAAAAAGTGCTGATGTCCACGTCTTCTGCCATTTCTGTGGAAGTCAGATGACGTCCCGGATCAACAAAGCCTTCACTTTGGAAATGATCTGGTTGTTTCAGCGGGGTTTCAGCCTGTCGATCGGCGCTCGGAGTGCGCCGCGCTCTCAAACGCTGTGGGCGGTCTTTAAACCGGCTGGAGCACTCCTTAATCTGTGTAATCCCCATAAAATCGTCCCTGAAAGCCATCTGAATTTTCCGAATGGTGTCCACCTGGAGGTCTCTCACAGTTTCTGGAAAAATTTGATGCAGCAAAGCTCCAAATCGTTCAGACATTTTATTCGCAATAAAAATCCGACAAGAGGGGTGGACCACTGCTCACACAAGGCCTGCTCACAGGTGAATGACGCAACCGACAGGCGTGAAAAAAACTCACGCATGCGCACGAAGGTTCAAGCTTGGCTGATGCAATCACACGTGATTCAAATCCATATGGTTTTTGCAAAAAATAAAAAGGTTGGATAATTTTCTAACAGACCTCGTATTTATTAGATGGAAATACTGCTCATAATTGAATTGAGTTAATCCAAAGAGCCATTTTTGAGTGTTGGCAAGTCTAAATTGGCCGTAGGTATGTGCTTGTCAGTCTATACAGTTGTTTGTAAAGGTTTGGGCACCCCTGATGATTTCCATGATTTTCCTTTATAAATCATTGGTTGTTTGGATCAGCAGATTTTCAGTTAAATATATCATGTAGCAGACAAACACAGTGATATTTGAGAAGTGAAATGAAGTTTATAGGATTTACAGAAAGTGTGCAACAATTCTTTAAACAAAATTAGGCAGCTGCATAAATTTGGGCACCCCAACAGAAAAAAATACATCAATATTTAGTAGATTCTCCTTTTGCGGAAATAACAGCCTCTATATAGCTTCCATTGAGAGTCTGGATTCTGGTTGAAGGTATTTTGGACCATTCTTCTTTACGAAACACCTCAGGTTTGTTGGTTTCCGAGCATGGACAGCCTGCTTAAAATCATACCACAGATTTTCAATTATATTCAGATCAGGGGACTGACATGGACATTCCAGAACATTGTACTTGTTCGTCTGCATGAATGCCTTAGTAGAGTGTTAGCAGTGCAGCCTTAGCAGTGTTTACGGTCGTTGTCTTGTTGAAAGATCCAGCCCCTATGCAACTTCAACTTTGTCACTGATTCATGAACACTGTTCTCAAGAATCTGCTGATATTGACTGGAATCTATGTGACCCTAACTTTAACAAGATTCCCAGTACCTGCACTGGCCACACAGCCACACAGCATGATGGAACCACCTCCAGATTTTACTGTAGGTCGCAAGCGTTTTTCTTGGAATGCTGTGTTCTTTTTCAGCCATGCATACCGCCCCTTGTTATGTCCAAATAACTCAATTTTAATTTCATCAGTCCACAGCACCTTATTCCAAAATGAAGCTGGCTTGTGCAAATGTGCTTTAGCATACCTAAAGCGACTCTGTTTGTGGCACATACGCAGAAAAGTCTTCCTCTGCATTACAGCATCATACACATCTCTTTGTGCAAAGTGCACTGTATAGTTGAACGATGTACAGAGACACTATCTGCAGCAAGGTCATTTTGTAGGTCTTTGGAGCAGGTCTGTGGATTGACTATGACTGTTCTCACCATCCTTCTCTTCAGCTTATCTGAGAATTTTCTTGGCCTGTCACTTCGGGTCTTAACTCGTACTGTGCCTGCTGTCTTCTATTTCCTCACTAAGTTCCTCACAGTGGAAACTGACAGCTGAAATCTCTGAGATAGCTTTTTGTATCCTTCCCCTAAACCATGATGTTGAACAATCTCTGTTTTCAGGTCATTTGCGAGTTGTTTAGAGGCTCCCATGTTGACACTCATTAGAAGAGATGCAAAGAGGGGAATCATTTGAAAATGGCCACCTTAAATATCCTTTCTCATGATTGGATTCACCTGTGTAAGGAGGTCAAGGGTCAATGACCTTACCAAACCAATTTTGTGTTCCAATAATTAGTGCTAAATGTCTTCAAAAATTTCAAATCAATAAAATGACAAGGGTGCCCAAATTTATGCACCTGTCTAACTGTTTAAGTAATTATTGCACACTTTCTGTAAATACTAGAAACTTCATTTCACTTCTCAAGTATCAGTGTGTTTGTCTGCTATATGATATATTTAACTGAAATTTCTGATCAATCAATCAATCAATTTTTTTATATAGCGCCAAATCACAACAAACAGTTGCCCCAAGGTGCTTTATATTGTAAGGCAAGGCCATACAATAATTATGTAAAACCCCAACGGTCAAAATGACCCCCTGTGAGCAAGCACTTGGCTACAGTGGGAAGGAAAAACTCCCTTTTAACAGGAAGAAACCTCCAGCAGAACCAGGCTCAGGGAGGGGCAGTCCTCTGCTGGGACTGGTTGGGGCTGAGGGAGAGAACCAGGAAAAAGACATGCTGTGGAGGGGAGCAGAGATCGATCACTAATGATTAAATGCAGAGTGGTGCATACAGAGCAAAAAGAGAAAGAAACAGTGCATCATGGGAACCCCCCAGCAGTCTACGTCTATAGCAGCATAACTAAGGGATGGTTCAGGGTCACCTGATCCAGCCCTAACTATAAGCTTTAGCAAAAAGGAAAGTTTTAAGCCTAATCTTAAAAGTAGAGAGGGTGTCTGTCTCCCTGATCTGAATTGGGAGCTGGTTCCACAGGAGAGGAGCCTGAAAGCTGAAGGCTCTGCCTCCCATTCTACTCTTACAAACCCTAGGAACTACAAGTAAGCCTGCAGTCTGAGAGCGAAGCGCTCTATTGGGGTGATATGGTACTACGAGGTCCCTAAGATAAGATGGGACCTGATTATTCAAAACCTTATAAGTAAGAAGAAGAATTTTAAATTCTATTCTAGAATTAACAGGAAGCCAATGAAGAGAGGCCAATATGGGTGAGATATGCTCTCTCCTTCTAGTCCCCGTCAGTACTCTAGCTGCAGCATTTTCAATTAACTGAAGGCTTTTTAGGGAACTTTTAGGACAACCTGATAATAATGAATTACAATAGTCCAGCCTAGAGGAAATAAATGCATGAATTAGTTTTTCAGCATCACTCTGAGACAAGACCTTTCTGATTTTAGAGATATTGCGTAAATGCAAAAAAGCAGTCCTACATATTTGTTTAATATGCGCTTTGAATGACATATCCTGATCAAAAATGACTCCAAGATTTCTCACAGTATTATTAGAGGTCAGGGTAATGCCATCCAGAGTAAGGATCTGGTTAGACACCATGTTTCTAAGATTTGTGGGGCCAAGTACAATAACTTCAGTTTTATCTGAGTTTAAAAGCAGGAAATTAGAGGTCATCCATGTCTTTATGTCTGTAAGACAATCCTGCAGTTTAGCTAATTGGTATGTGTCCTCTGGCTTCATGGATAGATAAAGCTGGGTATCATCTGCGTAACAATGAAAATTTAAGCAATACCGTCTAATAATACTACCTAAGGGAAGCATGTATAAAGTGAATAAAATTGGTCCTAGCACAGAACCTTGTGGAACTCCATAATTAACTTTAGTCTGTGAAGAAGATTCCCCATTTACATGAACAAATTGTAATCTATTAGACAAATATGATTCAAACCACCGCAGCGCAGTGCCTTTAATGCCTATGGCATGCTCTAATCTCTGTAATAAAATTTTATGGTCAACAGTATCAAAAGCAGCACTGAGGTCTAACAGAACAAGCACAGAGATGAGTCCACTGTCCGAGGCCATAAGAAGATCATTTGTAACCTTCACTAATGCTGTTTTTGTACTATGATGAATTCTAAAACCTGACTGAAACTCTTCAAATAGACCATTCCTCTGCAGATGATCAGTTAGCTGTTTTACAACTACCCTTTCAAGAATTTTTGAGAGAAAAGGAAGGTTGGAGATTGGCCTATAATTAGCTAAGATAGCTGGGTCAAGTGATGGCTTTTTAAGTAATGGTTTAATTACTGCCACCTTAAAAGCCTGTGGTACATAGCCAACTAACAAAGATAGATTGATCATATTTAAGATCGAAGCATTAAATAATGGTAGGGCTTCCTTGAGCAGCCTGGTAGGAATGGGGTCTAATAAACATGTTGATGGTTTGGATGAAGTAACTAATGAAAATAACTCAGACAGAACAATCGGAGAGAAAGAGTCTAACCAAATACCGGCATCACTGAAAGCAGCCAAAGATAACGATACATCTTTGGGATGGTTATGAGTAATTTTTTCTCTAATAGTTAAAATTTTGTTAGCAAAGAAAGTCATGAAGTCATTACTAGTTAAAGTTAATGGAATACTCAGCTCAATAGAGCTCTGACTCTTTGTCAGCCTGGCTACAGTGCTGAAAAGAAACCTGGGGTTGTTCTTATTTTCTTCAATTAGTGATGAGTAGAAAGATGTCCTACTTTTACGGAGGGCTTTTTTATAGAGCAACAGACTCTTTTTCCAGGCTAAGTGAAGATCTTCTAAATTAGTGAGACGCCATTTCCTCTCCAACTTACGGGTTATCTGCTTTAAGCTACGAGTTTGTGAGTTATACCACGGAGTCAGGCACTTCTGATTTAAAGCTCTCTTTTTCAGAGGAGCTACAGCATCCAAAGTTGTCTTCAATGAGGATGTAAACCTATTGACGAGATACTCTATCTCACTTACAGAGTTTAGGTAGCTACTCTGCACTGTGTTGGTATATGGCATTAGAGAACAAAGAAGGAATCATATCCTTAAACCTAGTTACAGCGCTTTCTGAAAGACTTCTAGTGTAATGAAACTTATTCCCCACTGCTGGGTAGTCCATCAGAGTAAATGTAAATATTAAGAAATGATCAGACAGAAGGGAGTTTTCAGGGAATACTGTTAAGTCTTCTATTTCCATACCATAAGTCAGAACAAGATCTAAGATATGATTAAAGTGGTGGGTGGACTCATTTACTTTTTGAGCAAAGCCAATAGAGTCTAATAATAGATTAAATGCAGTGTTGAGGCTGTCATTCTCAGCATCTGTGTGGATGTTAAAATCGCCCACTATAATTATCTTATCTGAGCTAAGCACTAAGTCAGACAAAAGGTCTGAAAATTCACAGAGAAACTCACAGTAACGACCAGGTGGACGATAGATAATAACAAATAAAACTGTTTTTTGGGACTTCCAATTTGGATGGACAAGACTAAGAGTCAAGCTTTCAAATGAATTAAAGCTCTGTCTGGGTTTTTGATTAATTAATAAGCTGGAATGGAAGATTGCTGCTAATCCTCCGCCCCGGCCCGTGCTACGAGCATTCTGGCAGTTAGTGTGACTCGGGGGTGTTGACTCATTTAAACTAACATATTCATCCTGCTGTAACCAGGTTTCTGTAAGGCAGAATAAATCAATATGTTGATCAATTATTATATCATTTACCAACAGGGACTTAGAAGAGAGAGACCTAATGTTTAATAGACCACATTTAACTGTTTTAGTCTGTGGTGCAGTTGAAGGTGCTATATTATTTTTTCTTTTTGAATTTTTATGCTTAAATAGATTTTTGCTCGTTATTGGTGGTTTGGGAGCAGACACCGTCTCTACGGGGATGGGGTAATGAGGGGATGGCAGGGGGAGAGAAGCTGCAGAGAGGTGTGTAAGACTACAGCTCTGCTTCCTGGTCCCAACCCTGGATAGTCACGGTTTGGAGGATTTAAGAAAATTGGCCAGATTTCTAGAAATGAGAGCTGCTCCATCCAAAGTGGGATGGATGCCGTCTCTCCTAACAAGACCAGGTTTTCCCCAGAAGCTTTGCCAATTATCTATGAAGCCCACCTCATTTTTTGGACACCACTCAGACAGCCAGCAATTCAAGGAGAACATGCGGCTAAACATGTCACTCCCGGTCCGATTGGGGAGGGGCCCAGAGAAAACTACAGAGTCCGACATTGTTTTTGCAAAGTTACACACCGATTCAATGTTAATTTTAGTGACCTCCGATTGGCGTAACCGGGTGTCATTACTGCCGACGTGAATTACAATCTTACCAAATTTACGCTTAGCCTTAGCCAGCAGTTTCAAATTTCCTTCAATGTCGCCTGCTCTGGCCCCCGGAAGACAATTGACTATGGTTGCTGGTGTCGCTAACTTCACATTTCTCAAAACAGAGTCGCCAATAACCAGAGTTTGATCCTCGGCGGGTGTGTCGTCGAGTGGGGAAAAATGGTTAGAAATGTGAACGGGTTGGCGGTGTACACGGGGCTTCTGTTTAGAACTACGCTTCCTCCTCAGTCACCCAGTCGGCCTGCTTTCCCGGCTGCTCGGGATCTGCCAGAGGGTAACTAACGGCGGCTAAGCTACCTTGGTCCGCACCGACTACAGGGGCCTGGCTTGCTGAAGAATTTTCCACGGTGCGGAGCCGAGTCTCCAATTCGCCCAGCCTGGCCTCCAAAGTTACGAATAAGCTACACTTATTACAAGTACCATTACTGCTAAAGGAGGCCGAGGAATAACTAAACATTTCACACCCAGAGCAGAAAAGTGCGGGAGAGCCAGGAGAAGCCGCCATGCTAAATCGGCTAAGAGCTAGTAGCTACGCTAAGCTAGTGGATTCCTAAAAACACGCAAAGTGAATAATGTGTAAATAATTTAGAGGTGATTCAGCAGAAGGAGTGCTTTAGTTAAGGCACGTAAAGATTACACTGGGAAACAAATCGTAATCTAGATAACTAGATCAATCTAACTGCGCAGATTAAACAGCTAACAGATACAGAAAAACACCGCTGTGCTCCGGAACAGGAAGTGATACAATACCGCAGTGAGAGCCAACCACCAGTAGAGGCTCTCTCCTCCAGACAACCAATGATTTATAAAGGAAAATCATGAAAATTATCAGGGGTGCCCAAACTTTGCATACAACTGTATGTGGCCCTACGTCAGACTGGCGCCCTGTCCAGGGTGTACCCCACCTCACACACAATGACTGCTGGAGTAGGTTCTACCCCCACCATGACCCTTGATTGAGTAATTTTTCCACATGTACATGCGGATGGATTCAGGGGACTGAAACCAATACATGCACTTTACCGCCGCACATGTTCAATCAAGAACTGAAAAAGAGCAACACTTTGTGACACTTATAAAGTGCACAGCTTTCTGCCTACTGTCTGAAAGTCTCCAGCCTTATTAATGCACGCCACTCCATGCTCCCTCTCCTGACATAATGTTAAAAGGTAAAAGCAGAAAATCTATAAGAGAACTGTAAATGCTTTACCAGAGCCACTTTGATCCACTTACTGCACTTTGTCTCGTGTGGAACAACTGGAAAAGACCATTTCCAGCCAGAGCCACATAAATGATGAAACATATTACCAGCAGATATTTGCATCAAATCTCTTTTTGATATCATCACCACCACCCCACCCCAGTATTTTCAATTATGATTTAGTCTTGACTCATCCGCAGAGGAATTTATTGCTCCAAATTTTCCATGCAACATTTGAGATGCTTCTTTGTGTGCTGAGCAGTTATTTTGTGTCTTCTTACTGGAAGATATTGTGCTGAAAGTGGATATGAGTCATGACGGCTGAAGACCTTCAACATTACGGCTTGTGTTTCACTGATTTTATTTTATGTAATGGTAGCTACTCTGGAAAAGCTTCAGAGATCAGTCAGAGTAACAGGGTGAAGATAATTTAATTATACTGACTGTTAAATCTCCTCTCCTCCTCCCTCAGACACATCTTCCATCCTACCTTCAGGTGCCAGCTGGGGACAGAAAACAAATCACAGCCACGTCTTTCAAAGTGTGAAATTGTAGCTGGAGCTGAGCAGTACACCTGCGTGGCCTGACTAGGGGAAAAATATTAAAGGGGTCATATTGTACCCCTTTTCAGTGGGCATTTTTGGGGAAAAAAAAAAAAAATCAAAACAAAAACATCTTAAAGTCTGAAGCTAAAAAAATGGACCAGGGCCTGACTCACAGCTGCATGTTTAGAAAGTGTGCAAATACCATTGCAATCAAAAATACACCTGCGTGCTGATTTAACCGTGTTGTCAAATGCACAAAGTAATGCGTATTGTCAATTTAGCATATTTGCATTCATGAATATGCAATTTGGAGTTTGTCCACCCAAGAGCACGATTGTGTGAGGTAACGTGCAAATAAGTGAGGTTTGCACATGCAACATGATTGATCAAGTTGAAAAAGGAAATTTAGCACGTGCAGATACTGTCTGGATTTTGTGAGTTTGAAACCTTGGCATTAACTGATGCCACTTGATGGACTGGGGGGGAATCATTGCATGGTGCACATGGCAACATGGTCTGCATGCACCCCCTGCCACAACCCTATAAATTTGGTATCATTAGAAAGCTTAGGATGATTAGATTACAAAAATAGCTGGTAATAGTAAAAATACTGGGGCTCACTATGACATATGAGCACTATTTTTAAAAACTAAGAAATCCCATGTACATAAGTATTCACACCCTTTGCACAATCCTCTGTTGATTTACCTTTGGCGGCAATTACAGCATCACGCCTTCTTGAATATGAAGCCACAAACTTGGTGCACCTATCTTTGGACAGTTTTGCCCATTCCTCTTTGCAACACCTCTCAAGCTCCATCAGGTTGGATGCAGAGCGTTGGTGCACAGCCATGTACAATCTCTCCAGAGATGTTCCGTTGGATTTAGGTCTGGGCTCTGGCTGGGCCACTCAAGGACGATCACAGAGTTGTCCTGAAGCCACTCCTTTGATATTGTGGCTGTGTGCTTAGGGTCATTGAAAGATGAACCATCGCCCCATTGTGAGGTCAAGAGCGCTCTGGAGCAGGTTTTCATCCAGGATGTCTCTGTACTTTGCTGCATTCATCTTTCCCTCAATCCTGACTAGTCTCCCAGTTCCTGCCACTGAAAAAACATCCCCACAGCATGATACTGCCACCACTCTTCACTGTAGGGATGGTGCCTGGTTTCCTCCCAACATAACGCCTAGCATTCACACCAATCTACCACACAGGTCTGATTGGTGGATTGCTACAGAGATGGTTGTCCTTCTGGAAGGTTCTCCTCTCTCAACAGAGGAATGCTGGAGCTCTGACAGCATGATCATAGAGTTTTTAGTCACCTCCCTGTCTAAGGCCCTTCACCCCCGATCGCTCAGTTTAGACGGGCGGCCAACTCTAGGAAGAGTCCTGGTGGAGCTGACCTTCTTCCATTTACAGATGATGGAGGCCTATACGATGCAATATATGCAAGTTTAGTTGTTCTAAGGAGAATATGAGAACTACAGACTTTCACAAAAAAAAAAAAAAAAAATCAGTCAAATCACAGCCTTTGTGTCTGATTTAACAGGTGCACGTCAGGCTGCAGGTCCCAGTCTGAATACGGTGTAAAAAAACAAACAACCAACAACAACAACAACAAAAAAAAAAGGTCAGACTTTTAATCAGCAAAATGACTCTGGTCCCACTTTCCTCAAATCGGCGAGTGTCAGCGTGCTGATCTTTAATTTGTACCTGTTACTTTGCATATCCAGACTGCTCTGGGTTTTTCATGGACATACATTGCGATCGGACAGGACATTTTAACCGATGTGACCAAAAAATCCGTTATACAAACTCTATTATACAAAATCCGTTAGATGCGGTGTTTATTACATGGAAAACAATACAAAAACTTTGGGACTTTTTTGTCCGGTGACTGCAAATGTCCGGTGATGACAGTTTAGTTGAGTTTTATTGTACATGGGACTGCACAATAAATTTACCCCTCAAAACTCTGATGATGATGTTGGCTTCCATCCCACATGGCTGACTTTAGTTTATTTTCCCAAATTTTCTTCTGTTCGGATCTGAAGGGAATCTGTACATCTTGAAGCCATTGTTGTGACTATTTGTGCCTCCAGCTGCACAGCAACGCGGCATTTTCAGCGAATAAATAAAATAGCTGGATTTCCATGGAGAGAGATTAACAGCGAACGCTATTTTGAACCCAAGATGGCACGAGTCACTCGTCATGTCGCCACTCTCAATTAAGGCACACTAGCCAAACATACCAGTGACAGATAGCTGCTGTGGACTTGACAGTTTCTTTTCTGAGCATTTTATGTATAAAATAATATGGGTGTGTTGTTTATTGTAATAACAAACCACCTAAGAAGTCTGTGCTTTAGTATTTCCACTGAGTGAAATTTTAAATTTTATTTAACATCTATGCAATTGCCATCACCAGTAATTAGCAGGCAGAGATAGCTTAGTAGTGCTGGTTACACTGAAGGTGCCAGTTACTAAGGCAATATTTTTAATACCTGTCCCCAATGGAGGCCGCCATGTGGCAAGACCATGATACAGCAGCCCAAAAGAGCTACTTAGACTGCCTTTCACATCAAAGCTGAAAGACTGAAAAAACAAACAAACAGAAGAATCAGTACTTTCTCCCCTATACATCGTCTGCTGGCTGCCAGTCGACTAACAAGTTTGATCATATTTGTGAAATAGAAGATTATACGAGTACATATAACTTACAGATGCCAAGGCAGCATGAATCCCCATCGTTAAAGAAATGAAAACGTGAAGGGAAAACAAAATTGTGACTAGCAACACTATAACGGAATATACAACCTCACCACTAGATGGCACTAAATCCAACATGCCGTAGCTTTAAATATTACACTGGTATTTTTTTTCCCCACAAATGACCCCTTTATTTATGAAAATGTGTAAAATAAAATTAACACAGCACTCACTTGTCCTGTGCTCTCAGATTCTTGTTCCTTTATATATATATATTCCATCCTGTTGATTTATACAGTAATTGCTGTGTAACATGAAGATTTTAAAATGCTTAACTATCTAATCAGTTTGGATCAGCCAAAGCACAGGCATGGTGGGACTTTACCAACCATGCAGAAAGAATGCATGTAAACACTGTGATCCCTCTCAGTGACGTCAAGCCCACAGACCCCTGGTCAGAATAAATGAAGCTTGTGTGCAGGGACAGAGTAAAGATGTGCTGCACTACAAGGAGCCCATGTGGGAGCAGTTAAAAGTTCAAAGAGAAGCTCAACACCCCACTCACTCCTGTTACTTTCAGAAACTCCAAAGTGGAGATTAAAGACAACTTCCATTTTGTTTAGAAAATCTGTCACTGTATTTTATAGAACAACAGATGGGATAACAAGGAGTTTAAGACAAAGCACATTTAAAAATAATTGTCATGATAAATATTTTCCTGATGAGTCTAACAAAAACAGCTTAAAACCTGCACCTAGTAAAAGTCATAATTCAGAAGATATGCGATTAACATCTGGAATGTTACATGTGCTGTAAACAGCATTTCTTGCATTGCATAATTCCAATGCAATCAGTGATGCAAAAATCACATTTAAGGACATAGATTAAGCTTGGCATTATGTACAGATCATGGTAAAACCACACACAGCGCCTCAAAACATTTCCCTGAACAGATGATCTTAACATCTAAACAATTTTTTTTTCTTTTTACCCCTGCAAAGAATTACAACTGGAACAGATCACAGATTGCCAAGTGTGTTTTGGATATGGACCAGGCTGGGTAAAGAGGCTCAGTGAACCTGTGCTTGTAACAATGCAGTAAGACTAGACTGCCCCCTGGTGTCACATGAAAGAATGATAAAACCCCCTCGTCAAATTCGAGGAACACTCCCACTCTCTGGAGACCCTCAGCAACCACAGGAACTGATATCTTGTTATGCAGTGCTTCCATCTTCCGCTTGGCACAGGCCAAGCACCAGGAGTGCACGTTGAAGCCCAGACGTGCACTATCCTTTTGGCCCTTCCTCTCCATCTCACTCTCACAGAGGCCGACTTTCCAGCGGCCCTCGTCTGCAGACACAATCACCTCCCAGTACCAGCTGCCTTCCTTCAATGCACGTGACCCAAGAACCTGCGGGAAGGAGCTGAATCGGGCCTCGTGTTCCATGTAGGGCTGCTGTGCCTCGGTGTAGGTCACACTCCGGTTGTTATCACTCAACAGCAGCTTTGGATGAGCTGAATTTGGATCCAAAGAGGGGATGATCCCATCTACATACAAAAACCAAGCAGAATTGATTGGATCTGAAACATTTAAACCTCATAATGTCACTCACTCATCTTCAACTGCTTTATCTGGGATTGGTTCACGGGGGCAATAGCTCTAGTAGGGGACCCCAAACTTCCCTTTCCTGGACCACATTAACCACCTCTGACTGGTGGATCCCGAGGCGTTCTCAGGCCAATGTGGAGATATCTCTCCACCCAGTCCTGGTCTTCCCCAGGGTTTCACCCCAGCTGGACGTACGTGGAACAGGCACCCAGGACGTACCCTTACCAGATGCCCAAACCACTTCAACTGGCTCCTTTGAAAGGAACCTTGTGTATTCATCATTAATATTAAAGTTGAAGTTCACTTTTTAACAAACTTTAAAAAAAAAATCATTGTTCGCAATCGAGCCTCTATTACACTGTGCCAGTTCATATACAGTAGTGTTCAGAATAATAGTAGTGCTATGTGACTAAAAAGATTAATCCAGGTTTTGAGTATATTTCTTATTGTTACATGGGAAACAAGGTACCAGTAGATTCAGTAGATTCTCACACATCCAACATGACCAAGCATTCATAATATGCACACTCTTAAGGGTATGAAATTGGGCTATTAGTAAAAAAAAAAAAAAAAGTAGAAAAGGGGGTGTTCACAATAATAGTAGTGTGGCATTCAGTCAGTGAGTTTGTCAATTTTGTGGAACAAACAGGTGTGAATCAGGTGTCCCCTATTTAAGGATGAAGCCAGCACCTGTTGAACATGCTTTTCTCTTTGAAAGCCTGAGGAAAATGGGACGTTCAAGACATTGTTCAGAAGAACAGCGTAGTTTGATTAAAAAGTTGATGGGAGAGGGGAAAACTTATACGCAGGTGCAAAAAATTATAGGCTGTTCATCTACAATGATCTCCAATGCTTTAAAATGGACAAAAAAAAACCAGAGATGCGTGGAAGAAAATGGAAAACAACCATCAAAATGGATAGAAGAATAACCAGAATGGCAAAGGCTCACCCATTGATCAGCTCCAGGATGATCAAAGACAGTCTGGAGTTACCTGTAAGTGCTGTGACAGAAGACACCTGTGTAAAGCTAATTTATTTGCAAGAATCCCCCACAAAGTCCCTTTGTTAAATTAAAGACATGTGCAGAAGAGGTTACAATTTGCCAAAGAACACATCAACTGGCCTAAAGAGAAATGGAGGAATATTTTGTGGACTGATGAGTAAAATTGTTCTTTTTGGGTCCAAGGGCCGCAGACAGTTTGTGAGACGACCCCTAAACCCTGAATTCAAGCCACAGTTCACAGTGAAGCATGGTGGTGCAAGCATCATGATATGGGCATGTTTCTCCTACTATGGTGCTGGACCTATATATCGCATACCAGGTATCATGGATCAGTTTGGATATGTCAAAATACTTGAAGAGGTCATGTTGCCTTATGCTAAAGAGGACATGCCCTTGAAATGGGTGTTTCAACAAGACAATAATCCCAAGCATACTAGTAAATGAGCAAAATCTTGGTTCCAAACCAACAAAATGAATGCCTCACAGATGTGAAGAAATCATGAAAAACTGTGGTTATACAACTAAATACTAGTTTAGTGATTTAGCGTCAACAGCAGATGCTACTATTATTGTGAACATCCCCTTTTCTACTTTTTTTTTTAAATTAATAGCCCAATTTCATAGCTTAAGAGTGTGCATATCATGAATGCTTGGTCTTGTTGGATTTGTGAGACTCTACTGAATCTACTGGTACCTTGTTTCCCATGTAACAATAAGAAATATACTCAAAACCTGGATTAATCTTTTTAGTCACATAGCACTACTATTATTCTGAACACTACTGTATGGCCAAGCCTGTGATGTCAGTCGTGGTTTGATTACTGCTGACGTGAAGAAAAGATCTCGCACTGAGAATCCTTTTCTTTAGGGTGGATCCTGATTAATTACCTACTGAACACAGCATAGGAAACAACACAATACAGCTGAAATCTGGCCAAATGAACAACATGTACAAAATCCAACATGTTAGTGCCTCTGGTAAACCCGTCAAAGCCGAGGTTACACTTGGGCAACTCTACAGGAATGGAATTGCAATCACAGCAAAATCTTAATGGCGAGTTAAAATATGGTCAGACTTTGCTGTCATTGTAATTCCAATACCATAGAATTACCCACTTGTTTATGGTTAGTCAAACCAGCTACAGAGAATCCACAAGCAGTTGGACAGTGACACAACTGTAGTAATTTTGTGTGACAACATCAAGAGTTTAAATTAAACTAACATTGTGCTTGTGGTGTAGACCTTTACTGTTAATTCAAGGGGTTTAAAAATACTGCATTTACCATTTACGAGCTCCAACCTTACCAATCATTTAGGTTGGTAAGGTTAGACCTTACTTGTGTGAAGTGCCTTGAGGCAGCTTTGTTGTGATTTGGCGCTATGTAAATGAAATAAATTGAAACTGAATTGAGCTCCAGCCATGTTTACACACAATCCCTCCATTTTCATAAGCCATGAGTGATTGGAAAAAACTAAACACAAGGAATGGCTATAACTCCTCATCGCTGTAATTCCAAAATGGTTAATGCAATATTTTGGAGAAACCCCTTAAATTAAGGCTGAATATCTACACTACAAGCACATCTGGATCTAGTCAATGGTGCTACTGTGAAGCACTTTGGTCAACTGCAGCTGTTTTTAAATGGCCAAACACACACACACACACACACACACACACACACACACACACACACACACACACACACACACACACACACACACACACACACACACACACACACACACACACACACACACACACACACACACACACACACACACACACACACACACACACACACACACACACACACACAGAGATTTTAATAGAAAGTAACTTGGAGTTCTTGTTCTCAGGATAATTCTGTAAAAAAATACAGCAAAAATATGTAAATAAACTTCACAGTAGAAACCATTACCATTTGAAAAAGAAAAAAGTAAATGGGGTGCTGGAAGCCTTTACTCGTTTGAAAAAACCGACTAGCCACTTGAATTTTCAATACGTGGCCAGGTAGGGGTCAACTGAAGAATTACACAGGGGTCAAAATTATAAATGCTCCAGTCAAATTGAAAACTACACTACATTATTTGTCTGATCATAATGATTCCAAAAAGGTATAGTTTGGACTATCTGTGACTGAATGTTCAGGAGATATGGGGTAAAAACAGCAAGAATTTTGGTTTTAAAAAAATGATGCAAATTATTAGAGTTAACAGGGTTTTAAAAAGGAATAGTTTGCACCATCTGTCATGCTTAGTTATCATGTTACAGGGTAACATGTCACATGTCATAGAATCCAATGGACGTTGACCTTGTTTGACCTTTACTTTGGAGACCAAGCATTCAACACACTCAAAACTATTCCATTTTTTAATCCTATTAGCTCAACCAATAATTTGCATCGCTTTTTACCAAAATTGGAGCAACATTAACTTTTGATCCCTGTACAAACTGAAACTGACCTTTGTCACCATTTTGCTGTTTCTACCCCATAACTCCTGAACATTCAGTCATAGATAGTACAAACTATACCTTTTTGGAATCGCTATGATCAGACAAATAATGTAGTGTAGTTTTCAATTTGACCCCTGTGTAATTCTTCAATAGACTCCTACCTGGCTGCCTACTGAAAATTCAAGTAGCTAGTTGTTTTTTCCAAAAGAGTAATGTCTAAGGAGCTTCTGTGAAGGCTCTCAGTTGTCCAGGTGGTTTCCATAGTAGAGAAGCTTGATTCTTTGACTGGACTGGGTTGCTCTAAGGAGTATTTATGCTGAATTTGATGGTTGCATCACCATTTGTCAGATTTTGCTCTAAATATTCTCTTAGCTGCTGCACTAAAAACCATTCATGTGACATAATGGTGTTAATTATTCTGAAAATGTAATGAACTGCAGAATCTGTTTTAGCCTATTGATATATAGTCTACCCACTTCTAAACAGACATGATTTTTTTTCAGAACTCCTCGTATCAACATATTACTTTGTCCAAATACAGTAAAAATGTGAATATGCAACATGATATACGACTCATAATATTTTCAGAGTAGTTCCAATTGTGTGACAGCAAACTGTGTTTGGTGATGCTGATATCTTTGCAGGACCTCTGTCCAGTGACCTCATGGCCCCATTAGCTCTTCGCAGGAGTCTCTTAATCTCAAAAGCCAAGGACCCAGAGAAATGTAAGTCAGTGTCTCAATTTCAATTTCCAATTTATTTTCATTTATACGAGGGCTGTCAATAAAGTATAGGTCCTTTTTATTTTTTTCAAAAACTATATGGATTTCATTCCTATGTTTTTACGTCAGACATGCTTGAACCCTCGTGCGCATGCGTGAATTTTCCACGCCTGTCGGTGACGTCATTCGCCTGTGAGCATTCCTTGTGGGAGGAGTCGTCCAGCCCCTCGTCGAATTCCTTTGTCTGAGAAGTTGTTGAGAGACTGGCGCTTTATTTGATCAAAATTTTTTCTAAACCTGTGAGGCACGTCGAAGTGGACACGGTTCGAAAAATTAAGCTGGTTTTCTGTGAAAATTTTAACGGCTGATGAGAGATTTTGAGGTGATACTGTCGCTTTAAGGACTTCCCACACAGTGGGACGTCGCGCAGCGCTCTCAGGCGCCATCGTCAGCCTGTTTCAAGCTGAAAACCTCCACATTTCAGGCTCTGTTGATCCAGGACGTCGTGAGAGAACAGAGAAGTTTCAGAAGAAGTCGGTTTCAGCATTTTATCCGGATATTCCACTGTTAAAGGAGATTTTTTTAATGAAAGACGTGCGGACGGATTGCAGCGTCGGGACGCAGCCGGCGCGGTGCGGTGGCACAGGAAAAACACCTCCGTGTTGATAACCATTTGTAAAATCCAGGCGGCTTTTGATGGCTTTCAGTGGAGTGAGTATATGAGAAATTGTTTAACAGCTGGACATGTTCCAACTTGTCCTTAAGGCTTCCAACAGAGGCGCGACGTCTCGCACCGTGGGAAGTCCTTAAAACGACAGTATCACCTCAAAATCTCTCATCAGCCATTAAAATTTTAACCGAAAACCAGCTTAATTTTTCAAACCGTGTCCACTTCGATGTGCCTCACAGGTTTAGAAAAAATTTTGATCAAACAAAGCGCCAGTCTCTCAGCAACTTTTCAGACAAAGGAATTCTGACGAGGGGCTGGACGACTCCTCCCACAAGGAGTGCTCACAGGCGAATGACGTCACCGACAGGCGTGGAAAAACTCACGCATGCGCAGGAGGGTTCAAGCATGTCTGACGTAAAAACATATGAATGAAATCCATATAGTTTTTGAAAAAAATAAAAAGGACCTATACTTTATTGACAGACCTCGTATAGCGCCAAATCACAACAGAGTTGCCTCAAAGCACTTCACACAGGCAAGGTCCAACCTTACCAACCCCCACAGCAACAGTGGTAAGGAAAAACTCCCTCTGAGTATGTACATATGGTGTGCATATTGTGCAAGTAATCCTAAAATACAGTACCTTTAAAAAAAAAAAAAAAAAGTAAGTACTATTCACATTTAAGATTTGGATAAGCGTAGTCTGAGTTCATTTAAAGCTCTGCTCCTGGACCCCTGTTGACAACCATGTATTTCATTTTCAGCAATTTCTGAAAAAGGAATCTCCCTCATATGATGCAATTATCAAAGGTTGAGTGGGACACACAGAGGCTTGGCAGCATACAGTGACTTAATATGACAACAACTGTAAAAAAAAAAGTAAATTTGTCCATCAAAATTACATAACTTACAGAGCAATCTGCAGAGATCTCTGTCTTTTCCCGGCTCTGAGATGACGACGGTGTCCAGACGTTTCTCTGTCCACCTCTGCAAACATTTCAGACGATCCTGGTCTACTTCATCCAGGGGGTCCCACTGCAGAGAACAACCCCCGACATCACTAATCATGGAGGAAAGCAAAGAAGTTTTAAATAGTGAAACAAGTGCCATTGCATCTGACAGAGCTTATGTCTGGCTATTGTCTTCTAATCTTTGTCTCAACTTCACTCACCCAACAGATTCATCACATAAGGTCTGTGGTCTGTGAACTCAATCTATATTTATTTGATTTCTGTACATATTAGTTTCCTCCAGCCCACTTCTGATTTCTTAATATATCTATTTCATTCCAACATTGTAACTTGTCTGGGATACACTGAATGCACCGCACCATGAATGACTGCATTGTTTTCTTAAAAAACTGATGGCTACATCACTGGATGATTGCTAACAGCCTCAATCTAAATTGTTATAATTTCAGTGTGACATGTCCTTTAAAAAAAAAAAAACATGTCATTTTATCAGTAAAATAAAAGGGGTTAATTGTGCAGTTCCACAAGAGTTAAAGTTGAAATGATATCACTTACATTGCGGTTATCTTGCTATATTCCTATCGTGGAAAAAGAAGAAAAAGATATTACCTCACATTAGTTTAAACTGGCATACCACACATAGATCTCACATTTTACCATCAAGTTAATCAGCATGTTCTTCATAACCCATGTGAGTCACACTCACAATAAGAAATGCCTGGTCCCGGATTTGCTTGTCCCCCTTTGCATCAGCGAGCTCCTCCAGATTGTGAAGTCCATGCTGGATAGATGACAATGCCTTCTGAAGGTGTTCCAGTTTGTCCCCCAGTCTGCCTAAAACCCTTTTCTCCTCCTCTGTCACACACCGAACAGCTGACTGCTCCTCCTGCTCCAGGGCCTCCTTTATGGCTCCGTACTGCTGCAGCACTCTTGCTCGTGAATCATTTAAAACCACCTTCAGGCACAGAAGACAGGTTTCCAATCAGAAGCAATATCAACAATCATGACATATACGGCTGCAGCTATTGATTATTTTAGTAATCGAGTATTCTATCGATTATTTTGGCAATTAATCTGATAAAAAGTACTTTTGCCTAATCCAGGGCTCTCCCTAAGCAATGGCACAATGTCGCTGCGCCAAAGTGTTGACACTTTGCTGAAATGGCGATAGGATGTGGCTTTGTTTGTTTTAATAAAGGTTGGTGGACTGGGTCCCTGGGTGATTTTTTTTAATCCCTCTTTCTCTGGGATTCAGCAGATGCATTTCAGCTGGACGTTGAATATGCAAGCCTCGCAGTCAGTTTTGTTCATTATTATTTTATTTAAGTTACCGTGTTTGTGAAGCGTTGTGTGTTTCCCAAAAAAGTGAAAATTAAAAAGCGAGTCTGAGCAAAACACAGAAGAAAGAGTGGAGTTCTGCTGTTTGTCAGTGTAGCCTGGGACGGAGCTGTGACTCACCTGGTATGAGAGCCCATCACACCAGTCAGACAGAGACAGCAGCCGGCCGCCGGGTCAATAGTCACTCCCCACGTAGAGTGGACCGTGTTTTTTTAAAAATAGACAAAAACAATGCTTCGCTTTAAATGTGCAGTAATTCTATTTCAGATGATCAGCGTGGACTGTCTTTCTCTTAAAAGGCTTTATTTTACTCTGTGTCACATTGGAAAGCAGTAGCTATCATTGCTAATTTGATTAGCTGTTATATTCTTGTCTTCTTCTGTTTTTTTTTTTCTGGGAAGATTACAGTGCCACACACAGGCCTGGCATATGTACTACAACGTTAAACGAAGCTTCAAGGCACAGAACTTGCCTCGAACATTTTTCGTAATCTAATTATTTGAGTTACTCGACTAATCGTTTCAGCCCTAATGACGTATAACAGGAAACTGGAGTGTTGCTCGTGGGGATCCACGGGCTCTAGATTGGTTAGTGTTTATAAAATAGGTAGCTGACACTTTTCAAGGGTGGTAATAAATTAAGCAAAGCTTGTGAGTCCAGAATGTTTTTAGAACCTGAGGAACTCAACCCTTTAATTTCCTGTTAATTATGTAAAAAATTTTTAATATTAATTTACTGTCTTAATGTCCTTTATAAATTGTTTAGGCTCTTTTCACCCATGGTAATGACAACATGACACATAAAGTGACTAAACCAAAACCAACTGAACTACAAAAACACTATAAATCAATAACACTCACACCACTGTTAAACTAACATGAACCACAATAACTTTTAAAATCCAAAAACCCAAACTCCCATGGTGTATTGCAGCACAATGTCCATTGTTGACCGGTTAGCTAAAATGACTGATTTCTCCAAAAATATTAGTTCTATCAACTTTCCGTTTTCGCAGCGTTCATCGCTGACCCAAAAATACTAAGTAGGATGGGTATCGAGAACCGGTTCCATTCGGGTATCGTTAAGAAATGATTCAATCCACCGACATCAATAACCTTTTTGATTAACGATTCCCTTATTGGTTCTTCAGAGTGGCCGTTGTTTTTGGGGGTGTTTGTCAGGAAAATGATCACTTCTCTACAATGATTACAGACCCTGCAGTGGGTCTGTAATCAATTTTTCTGCAGCGCGGTTTTGCTTTTAACCTTGAACCAATCGAAGCAGTGCTTCGATCTACTGCTTCGTTGATTCATTGTTTTATTTTGCTTTATCTAAATTTTCCCCCGCTAAAACCCTAAAGAGCATATTTCTGTGAGTAATACTTACCTTTTAATCTTAAACCAACCTGTTATGGTCTTCAGAAACAGTTGACAGATGTATTTTATAACTTAAAAACGGGACCGATGCTAACGCGTTAGTGTGTCCATGGCATTTTCAATGTTAAAGTTAGAATTAAGCTATTGCAGCTGTCAGCACATTTGTGTGCATTTGTTTTCTGAATAATAATTAATGGCTCAGCGTCTGTTGTCGTAAAAGAGTCAAATGTATTACAAATTGTAATATGTTTTAAATTCATTTTGTTTATATATTAATAATAATAGCAACAATAATAGTAATTACTAATAATGCTACAATACAATTTTAGAGAAAGAGACAAAAAGAACCTGATTAAAAACAACAAAAAAAATAAAACCAACTAACAATGAACATAAATAAATAAATAAATAATAAATAATTGTTTCTCTGAACACCTAGTGACTCTTACACCTCCACTTCATCCCTGTTTTAAGTTTCATGACAATTTGTTTTGGTCAAACCATATTTTCAATTTGTTACTTTCTTCAGTGATTTCCTCCAGAACTATCTGCCATGCTAGAAAACTGCTGCATCCTAATAAGGGCAGAATACTACTGGAATGAATTTGAATAAGGAAAACTGGGTTTTTTTTCCCTCACCAAAATGGATCCTGCACTCACTGCAGTTTATTGTCTGGAATAGTCCCAGATTGCATTTCAGAGCTTTTAGTATTCAAACATTTTTGTGCAGGTGTTGGTGGGGGGTAATTCTGGGTTTCAGCTTCCCCCCCCCCCCACCACCACCACTTTCATGAATATGTGTATCGTAAGTCACTTCTGTGCAGATTAAAGTCACTAACTGGGACTCCTGACTTGTTCCAAGAAAGAAACGAGAATCGTCCTCCGTTCCATTCACACAGCTCCAAATGCTGCACAGCTCTCTGCTGAGTTAAGATAGAATGATAGAGTCCAGTCGGAAGTAATAACTTCAAAGTGAAACGCTATTTCGCACATAGAAGCCGGGGTTCAGGCATCATCCCTGGGCAGAGCGAGCGAGGCAGGCAGCCGGGGTGATGGAGCAAACCCACTCAGTCCGAAATCTCCCACTTTTTTTGGATATATGCGAACTCCCAGTTTGACCAACGGAGCTTAGATCTGCAGCTTTATCGAGGTGAAAATAATATAAAAATAGAACATGACGTTTACTGCACTGCTGTGAAGGTTTAATGATCGGCTAACGTTAGCTTAGCCTTTTAGCACAGTTGATCAGCGTAAACGCTTTAATTTGTAAATGGTTCAGTCTTTTATTTTTACCAAATAAAGCTACAGCTTTTTTCGGAGACCACAAAAGCTC